>NC_070589.1:31215252-31461129 GCF_027409825.1 Scomber japonicus
CTCTGACATGATGACCTCTTTTAGTGACTGTGGTTATTTTGGGTATGTGACCACATTCAGAGGTTAAGGTGGTGCCTTTCTTCTCTCTATAATGGTTTTGATGGGCATATTTACTGATACACATATATATATTTACTGATATGGTTAACCGCTCTGATTTGGTAGCAGAATGAATCCGCTTTCATTTGGATAGAGAAAAAAAAAAGTACACCTTATCTATCAAAATAAAAGACTGTAGAGACGTAAATCAGCAAACCCAGCTGCTTTTGATTAGATACTTTATTTCTAACATGTCAAAAATGGTTATTCATTATCTGGAACAGTCTTCACACACATGATGTTACTTTTTGTTTTTTTTATGGGCCTCGTAATGACGATTTTGTGCTTAATGCCACTTTGAAGAGTTTAAAGTCCGTGTAAAGTAAGAATAAATATGTGTTCTGAGTTTGACATACCACAGAAAAGTGTGTTGTTAACCACCCTGCCAAATTTGAATGATTAAAAAAATCGCCAAATATATGAAATTAGGCTTCAAAGTTGTGTAAAAATCAGCCTCTTTCTCTGCTCCCAAACACTGTGGGCGTGGCCTCCGAGTCCGTTGAAGCCCCGCCCCCTACCAAGTGTCACCTGTCAATCAAAGTCAAAACCTCTACCAGAAACATGGACGCTACATTTGAGAGCTTTCTGCTGCTAACTCAGCTGCTAACTCGGCTACTAGCTCGGCGGCTAACTCGGCTGTTAGCTCAGCTGCTAGCTCGGCGGCTAACTCGGCTGCTAGCTCAGCGGCTAACTCAACTGCTAGCTCGGCTGTTAGCTCAGCTGCTAGCACGGCGGCTAACTCAGCAGCTAACTCAGCTAACTGGCTAACTGTAGACTGTAGTAGTAGTAGTGTGTGCTGAATGTATTTCTACCTCTACAGCAGCAGGGGCGGGTTTATGCTAATCACTAAATCCTGAACACAGAAATCTTGAAACACAGTTTGTGAAGCCTAGCTCCACAATTCAAATCTAAATGGTTGAAATGCTTTTTACACATTTTTTATTAATATATTCATGACCTATTTAATGTGTTTAGAAGAAAATGTCTGAATTCACTTGACACAGTCTTTAATTATGACATAAAACGTTGACCTTTTGATGGATTTCTGGTGCAGCACGTTATCAGTCACACAAAAGAGTCTGTCATGGATGGATAATTTAAACACTTAAACTAATTTTTATCTCACCTCATCTTCATTTATATAGTTTTGGAAGCCTTTTAAAGGAGAGGTTCCCAATTTGTCAAGACAGGTGTCCAATGTAAGTAGGAATCTAGTCTCTCACTTTGAGAAAAAATGTATTTAAATCTTTATATATAGTAATTATGAGGCTACAGTAATCTCAGTCAGTCTAATAAAATGTCTTCACAGTCTTCTTCAGCTTAGATTGACTTTAAAAACACTTTAACTGTTAAATATATTGACTTGATTTGGGAGGGTGGAAGGAAGGGAGGAAAGGAAAGAAAGGAGGGAAGGAAGGGAGGAAAGGAAAGAAGGGAGGGAAATAAGGAAGGGAGGAAGGATGGAAGGAAAGAAAGACAGGAAGGAAGGAAGGGAGGCAAGGGAAAGGAAACATTATATTGACTTGATTTGGGAGGGTGGAAGGAAGGGAGGAAAGGAAAGAAGGGAGGGAAGGAAGGGAGGAAAGGAAAGAAGGGAGGGAAATAAGGAAGGAAGGGAGGAAGGATGGAAGGAAAGAAAGACAGAAAGGAAGGAAGGGAGACAAGGGAAAGGAAACATCAACTCAGCGTCATGTGTGACTCAGCTCACTGGTAGGAAGGAAAGGAGGGTGGAAGGAAGAGAGGAAAGGACAGAAGGGAAGGGAAATAATGAAGGAAGGAAGGAAAGAAGGGAGGAAGGATGGAAGGAAAGAAAGACAGGAAGGAATGAAGGAAGGGAGGCAAGGGAAAGGAAACATCAGCTCAGTGTCATGTGTGACTCAGCTCACCGGTAGGAAGGAAAGGAGGGTGGAAGGAAGAGAGGAAAGGACAGAAGGAAGGGAAATAATGAAGGAAGGAAGGAAAGAAGGAAAGGAAGGAGGAAGGATTGAAAGGATGGAAGGAAGGGAGGAAGGATGGAAGTCTGAAGCTTCATATTAGCTTTAGATAAACTGAAGAAGGAAATGAATTAAGGGAATTAAATGTCCATGTGAAAGGAGGGTGGAAGGATGGAAGGAAAGGACGGTGGAAGGAAGGGAGGAAAGGAAAGAAGGCAGGAAGGAAGGAAGGAGAGAGAGAGAGAGGAAGGAACGACAGAAGGAAGAATGGGGGATGGAGGAAGGAAAGAAGGAAGGAAGGGAGGAAAGGAAATAAGGAAGGGAGGAAGGAACGATGGAGGAAAGAAGTAAGGAAGGAAGGTAGGAGGGAGGGAGGAAGGAAGGAAAGAAGGATAGAGGAAATAAGGAAGGGAGGAGGGAAGGAAGGATGGAGGAAAGAAGTAAGGAAGGAAGGTAGGAGGGAGGAAGGAAGAATTTTAAATTTGAAAGGCTGAAGCTTCATATTAGCTTTAGATCAAAGGTGTCAAACTCATTTTCATTCAAGGGCCACATGCAGACCAATTTGATCTGATGTGGGCCGGATCATTAAAAAGATGGAAGGAAGGAAGGAAGGAAGAAAGGAAGGGAGGAAAGAAGGAAAGACAGACAGACAGACAACAGGAAAGAGGGAAGAAAAGTAGGAAGGACAGACAGAAGGAAGGAAGGAAAGAAAGAAGGACAGACGGGGGAAATGGAGGAAGGAAGAAAGGTAGGAAGGACAGATGGAAGGAAGGACAGAAGGAAGAAAGGAAGGAAGGAAAAGAACACAGAAAGGAAAGTGGGCTGGATTGCACCCCTTGGCGGGCCGGATCTGGCCCACGGGCCGCATGTTTGACACCCCTGCTTTAGATAAACTGAAGAAGGAAATGCATTATGAAGGGAATTAAATGTCCATGTGAAAGGACGGTGGAAGGAAGGGAGGAAAGGAAAGAAGGCAGGAAGGAAGGAAGGAGAGAGAGAGAGGGGAAGGAACGACAGAAGGAAGAATGGGGGATGGAGGAAGAAAAGAAGGAAGGAAGGGAGGAAAGGAAATAAGGAAGGGAGGAAGGAACGATGGAGGAAAGAAGTAAGGAAGGAAGGTAGGAGGGAGGGAGGAAGGAAGGAAAGAAGGACAGAGGAAAGAAGGAAGGGAGGAAGGAAGGATGGAGGAAAGAAGTAAGTAAGGAAGGAAGGTAAGAGGGAGGGAGGAAAGAAGGAAAGAAGAAAGGGGGATGGAGGAATGAAGGAAGGAAGGGAGGAAAGGAAATAAGGAGGGGAGGAAGGAACGATGGAGGAAAGAAGTAAGGAAGGAAGGTAGGAGGGAGGGAGGAAGGAAGGAAAGAAGGACAGAGGAAAGAAGGAAGGGAGGAAGGAAGGATGGAGGAAAGAAGTAAGTAAGGAAGGAAGGTAGGAGGGAGGGAGGAAAGAAGGAAAGAAGAAAGGGGGATGGAGGAAGGAAGGAAGGGAGGAAAGGAAATAAGGAAGGGAGGAAGGAAGGAAGGATGGAGGAAAGAAGTAAGGAAGGAAGGTAGGAGGGAGGGAGGAAGGAAGGAAAGAAGGACAGAGGAAAGAAGGAAGGGAGGAAGGAAGGATGGAGGAAAGAAGTAAGGAAGGAAGGAAGGTAGGAGGGAGGGAGGAAAGAAGAAAGGGGGATGGAGGAAGGGAGGAAAGGAAATAAGGAAGGAAGGATGGAGGAAAGAAGTAAGGAAGGAAGGTAGGAGGGAGGAAAGAAGGTAGGAGGGAGGAAGGAAGAAGAATTATGTGTCTATCCTGCACATCCTTTTTCTTCTTTTCTTCTTTTCTTATAGTTTTGGTTGCGTAACTGTCTCTGCTGTGGGTGGAGTGGGTTCTGAAGCCTGTGATAAAAAAAACTGCCAGTCACATTTTTCATAGTATGCCAACTTCTTCTATCGAGTGGAATCCATTTTTTTTTTTTTTTGGTTGGGATCCGACTCGAGGTCCCAGAACCACGGCTTTGTTATCCTCTGCTGTAACTCTCTCTGGTACCGAGAGCACTGACGCTTGTGTCCTCGCTACTTCCTCCCTTCCTTTTTTCCTCTGTCCTCCTTTCCTTTCCTTTCCTTTCCTCCCCTTCCTTCTTCCTCCCTTCCTTCTTTTCTCTGTCCTCCTTTCCTCCCTTCCTCTTTCCCTTGCTGCCTCCCTCCCCCCTTCCTTCTTTCCTTCCTTCCTTCCTTCCTTCGTTCCTTCCCTTTCCTTACCTCCCTTCCTTCCTTCCCTTTCCTTACCTCCCTTCCTTCCTTCTTCCTCCCTTCCTTCTTTCCTCCCTTCCTCTTTCCCTTTCTGCCTCCCTCCCGCCTTCCTTCTTTCCTTCCTTCCTCCCTCCGACCTTCCGTCCTTCTTTCCTCCCTCCCTCCCTCCGACCTTCCTTCCTTCTTTCACCCCCCCCCCCTTTCCTCCCCCCCCCCTCCTTCCTTCTTCCCTCCCTTCCTTCCTTCTTTCCTCTGTCCTTCTTTCCTCCCTTCCTCTTTCCCTTTCTGCCTCCCTCCCTGCCGGCGTTTTTATTAGTGTTACGAATAATTTTGTGTCCTCGCTTCTGTGGAGTCTTGTCCAATTGGACACCGAAAGCAGGAGGTCGAGCCGAGCCGCCGAGCCGAGCCTGTGAGTCAGCCTTTTTTGAATAATTTTCACCTCATGAAAGGCAGATGAGAGGCGGCCAGCTTTAGCGGTGACGCCACTGTCTCATCAGATTTTCATCCAGTCGCTCCGTTTCCTGGAAGAGACGGATGCGTTGCTGCCCGTTTGTAGCTCCGTCTCCACATATGAAGGACAAAAGAGATGTAAAGATTTAAAGGCAGGAGTCTGTGGAATAACAACAAATTGACCCTGTCTGTTTTGACCCTTCCTTCTTTCCTTCCTTCCTTCCTTCCTTCCTTCCGTCTGTCCTTCCTCCCTACCTTCTTCTCTCTTTCTTTCCTGTGTCATACCTCCCTTCCTTCCTTCTTTCCTCCCTCCCTCCCTCTTACCTTCATTCCTTTCCTTTCCTTTCCTTACCTCCCTTCCTTCTTCCTCCCTTCCTTCTTTCCTCTGTCCTTCTTTCATCCCTTCCTCTTTCCCTTTCTGCCTCCCTCCCTCCTACCTTCTTTCCTCCCTCCCTCCTACCTTCCTTCCTTCTTTCATTTCCTAGCCCCCTTTCCATCCTTCTTTCCTCCCCCCCTTCCTTCTTCCCTCCCTTCCTTCCTTCTTCCTCCCTTCCTTCTTTCCTCTGTCCTTCTTTCCTACCTTCCTCTTTCCCTTTCCTTACCTCCTTCCTTCCTCTGTCCTTCTTTCCTCCCTTCCTCTTTCCCTTTCTGCCTCCCTCCCTCCTACCTTCTTTCCTCCCTCCCTCCTACCTTCCTTCCTTCTTTCATTTCCTAGCCCCCTTTCCATCCTTCTTTCCTCCCCCCCCTTCCTTCTTCCCTCCCTTCCTTCCTTCTTCCTCCCTTCCTTCTTTCCTCTGTCCTTCTTTCCTCCCTTCCTCTTTCCCTTTCTGCCTCCCTCCCTCCTTCCTTCTTTCTTTCCTCCCTCCCTTCTACCTTCCTTCCTTCTTTCATTTCCTCTCCCATTTCCTTCCTTCTTTCCTTTCCCCCCCTTCCTTCCTTCTTCCCTCCCTTCCTTCCTTCTTCCTCCCTTCCTTCCTTCTTCCTCCCTTCCTTCTTTCCTCCCTTCCTTCTTTCCTCCCTTCCTCTTTCCCTTTCTGCCTCCCTCCCTCCTACCTTCCTTCCTTTCCTTTCCTTTCCTTTCCTTTCCTCCTTTCCTTCCTTCCTCCTTCCCTACCTTCCTTGACTCGAGGACACCAGGAGGGTTAATGAAACAGAGGCAGAAATGTCAGTGGACTGTCACTCAATGAAACTAATCAGTAGCTCTTCTTCTTCTGTGGTGCTGGCATTACTTCACTCTGCAGTTATAAAACCCAATATTTCCTAAATGATGGGTCGATCCCTCTAGAGTACCTCAATATTTAGCAATGCGACATTCAGCAGATCAATATAAATGACTGGAAGCGAACGTGTCTTGATCCGTTCCACATAGACATGACCAGGAAGTGAATTTTTCGGTGTGACTGCAGATATGATGCACATCTGTTTTCTCTGTGATCTAACCTCACAAAAGGCAAAGCAAGACATGTATTGTATGTATGTATGTATGTATTAGTATAGCACCTTCTTTTCAACAACAAGGCAATTTAACCCTTAAACAGACTACGTGCACCAGGAGATACAGACTCTTTAACCTTCGTGTTGTCCTCTAGGGTCCTTCCTCTGTCCTTCCTTCCTTCCTTCCTCTGTCCTTCGTTCCTTCCTTCCTTCCTTCCTTCCTTCCTTCCTTCCTTCCTTCTTTCCTCAGATCTAAGTTCAGCTGTTCCCTCCTTCTGTCCTTTCTTCCTTCCTTCATCTGTCCTCCCTTCCTTCCCTTCCTCCCTCCTTTCCTTCCTTCTTCCCTCCTTTCCTTCCTCCCTCCTTCCTTTCCTTCCTTCTTCCTCCCTTCCTTCCCTTCCTCCCTCCTTTCCTTCCTTCTTCCCTCCTTTCCTTCCTTCTTCCCTCCTTTCCTTCCTTCCTCCCTCCTTCCTTCCTTTCCTTCCTTCTTCCCTCCTTTCCTTCCTTCCTCCCTCCTTCCTTCCTTTCCTTCCTTCTTCCTCCCTTGCTTCCTCCTTTCCTTCCTTCTTCCGTCCTTTCCTTCTTTCCTTCTTTCCTTCATTCCTTCCTTACTTGAGGTGCAAATGACATAACTAGTAAGGTCTGTTTAAGGGTTAAAGATCTTTTACATAAAACATAAAATACTTCAAGACGGGATAAAAAAAAGTGACACATATCAAAATAAAAAGACGTTAAAATACGATTTTAAAAGCGTTAAATTGGAGATAAAATTAAGCTAAAATAGAATAAGTTGCAATGCAGTGTAAGATATTAGCCCTGAAAAATTAGCATTGAAAACAAAATACCATCAGATTCTATGTTTTGTGTAACATGACAAGTAAATTAAATTAAGATTATGAGAAATATTGGACTGAAATGAATGATTTATCACACACACTGTTAATGCTGGTAAAAGCAGCTTTGTGAAAATGGAAAGAAGCTTTTTTTTTCTTCTTCTCATCGTGTTTTCCTCCAGACACAAATCTCAAAGCAACAGTCGAGGTTTTATTGGCAGAACATTACATCTCTGTAATGTTTGTAAATGTCTTTTTAATCAAGGGACAGCTGCTTTTTGCATAGTGTGTGTGACAGAAAGCATTGCATTGACCATTTATCACCATGAGTCAGGCTGTGAGTTAAGAATATATTAAAGGAAAAGAAAAAGAAATGTGCAGCAAGAGTCTGAAAAAGAAGAAGAAGTGAAGGGAAACAGTTTGATTAGTTAGTAGAATATAAACCCAGTAGAGCTCTGAGATCTACTCAGTTCCTTCCTTCCTTCCTTCCCTCCTTCTTTCCTTCCCTCCTTCTTTCCTCCTTTCCTTCCATCCCTTCTTCCCTCCTTTCCTTCCTTCCTTCCTCCTTTCCTTACTTCCCTTCTTCCCTCCTTTCCTTCCCTCCTTTCCTTCCTTCCTTCCTTCCTCCCTCCTTTCCTTCCTTCCTTCCTTCCCTCCTTCTTTCCTCCTTTCCTTCCTTCCTTCCTCCTTTCCTTACTTCCCTTCTTCCCTCCTTTCCTTCCCTCCTTTCTTTCCTCCTTTCCTTCCATCCCTCCTTCTTTCCTCCTTTCCTTCCTTCCTTCCTCCTTTCCTTACTTCCCTTCTTCCCTCCTTTCCTTCCCTCCTTTCCTTCCTTCCTTCCTTCCTCCCTCCTTTCCTTCCTTTCTTCCTTCCCTCCTTCTTTCCTCCTTTCCTTCCTTCCCTTCTTCCCTCCTTTCCTTCCTTCCTTCCTTCCTCCCTCCTTTCCTTCCTTCCTTCCTTCCCTCCTTCTTTCCTCCTTTCCTTCCTTCCCTCCTTTCCTTCCTTCCTTCCTTCCTTCCTTCCTTCCTTCCTTCCTTCCTTCTTTCCTTCCCTCCTTCTTTCCTCCTTGCCTTCCATCCCTTCTTCCCTCCTTTCCTTCCTTCCTGCCTCCCTTCTTCCTTACTTCCTTCCTCCTTTCCTTCCTTCCTTCCATCCCTCCTTCTTTCCTCCTTTCCTTCCTTCCTTCCTCCCTCCTTTCCTTCCTTCCTTCCTTCCCTCCTTCTTTCCTCCTTTCCTTCCTTCCCTTCTTCCCTCCTTTCCTTCCTTCCTTCCTTCCTCCCTCCTTTCCTTCCTTCCTTCCTTCCCTCCTTCTTTCCTCCTTTCCTTCCTTCCCTTCTTCCCTCCTTTCCTTCCTTCCTTCCTCCTTTCCTTCCTTCCTTCTTTCCTCCCTCCTTCCCTCCTTCTTTCCTTCCCTCCTTCTTTCCTCCTTCCTTCCCTCCTTCTTCCCTCCTTTCCTTCCTTCCTTCCTCCTTTCCTTCATTCCTTCCTCCCTTCCTTCCTTCCTTCCTCCTTTCCTTCCTTCCTTCCTTCCTCCTTTCCTTCCTTCCTTCCTCCCTTCTTCCTTCCTTCCTTCCTCCTTTCCTTCCTTCCTTCCTTCCTCCTTTCCTTCCTTCCTTCCTCCTTTCCTTCCTTCCTTCCTCCTTTCCTTCCTTCCTCCTTTCCTTCCTTCCTTCCTCCCTTCTTCCTTCCTTCCTTCCTCCTTTCCTTCCTTCCTTCCTCCTTTCCTTCCTTCCTTCCTCCCTTCTTCCTTCCTTCCTTCCTCCCTCCTTTCCTTCCTTCCTTCCTTCCCTCCTTCTTTCCTCCTTTCCTTCCTTCCCTTCTTCCCTCCTTTCCTTCCTTCCTGCCTCCCTTCTTCCTTCCTTCCTTCCTTCCTCCTTTCCTTCCTTCCTTCCTTCCTCCCTCCTTTCCTTCCTTCCTTCCTTCCCTCCTTCTTTCCTCCTTTCCTTCCATCCCTTCTTCCCTCCTTTCCTTCCTTCCTCCTTTCCTTCCTTCCTTCCTTCCTCCCTCCTTTCCTTCCATCCTTCCTCCCTCTCTCCTCCCTTCCTTGACTCGAACACAACAGGAGGGTTAAGTTTCTCAAATTACATGTTTGTCTGTTTAAAGCACATTGAGTTGCCATTGTGTATGAAATGCTCTATAATATAAAAACTGCCTTGCCTTTATTAGAAAGTGAAAGGCTTGAATAAAACAGATGGAAACAAAATGCTGCTCAGAACAGGACACACAACGTTATCTAACATCTAGCATCGCCTGGGTTAGAGGCTCCGCTGTCTTCAGGGGCCACCCACACTAAAAAAGAAAGAGAGAGAGAGAGAGGGAAAAAAAGAAAAGAGAGTGTGCTGTCATGGTAATGCAAGGCTGCTGCTGCTGTTGAGATTGGATAGAAACATTTACGGCAGCTTACGGTGCAGCTGGAGGTCAGATAACCCTCCTGTCGTCCTCCCGGGTCAAATTGACCCCGTCCGTTTTGACTGTTCCTTCTTTCCTTCCTTCCTTCCTTCTTTCCTTCCTTCTTTCCCTCCTTCCTTCCTTCTTTCCTTTCCTTCCTTCTTTCCTTGCTTCCCTCCTTCTCTCTTTCTTTCCTTCCACCTTTCCTTCCTTCCCCCCTCCCTTCCGTCCTTCCTTCCTCCCTCTTTTCCTTCCTTCTTTCCTTCCCTTCCTTCCCTCCTTCTCTCTTTCTTTCCTCCCTCCCTTCCTTCCTCCCTTCTTTCCTTCCTTCTTTCCTTCCTCCTTCCCTCCTTCTCTCTTTCTTTCCTCCCTCCCTTCCTCTCTCCCTCCTTCATCCCTCCTTCTCTTCCTTCCCTCCCTTTCTCTTTCTTTTTTTCCTCCTTCCTTCCTTCTCCCTCCCTCCCTACTTTCCTTCCTCCTTTTCTCCCTTCCTCCCTCCCTTCCTTCTTTCTTTCCCTTCCTTCCCTCCTTTTCTCTTTCTTTCTTTCCTCCTTTCCTTCCTTCCCCCCTCTCTCCCTCCTTCATTCCTTCTTCCTTCCCTCCCTTCCTTCTTTCCTCCCTTCCTCTTTCCCTTTCTGCCTCCCTCCCTCCTTCCCTACTTCCTTCTTTCCTCCCTCCCTCCCTCCGACCTTCCTTCCTTCTTTCATTTCCTCCCCCCCTTTCCTTCCTTCCTCCCTCCTTCCTTCCTTCTTCCCTCCTTTCCTTCCCTCCTTCTCTTTCTTTCCTCTCTCCCTCCTTCCTTCCTCCCTCTTTTCCTTTCCTCCCTCCTTTTCCTTCCCTCCCTCCCTCCTTTCCTTCCTTCTTCCTCCCTCCCTTCCTTCCTTGACTCAAGGACAACAGGAGGGTTAAGTTTGATTTACTGATTAGACTCATCTGGATTTATTGATCGGGGTTTCAATCAGATTCATATGAAATAGTAATATGAATTAATTAATTATAATAAAAAAGTGTGTTAATTTCCTTTTTCTTGAGGGATTAAATCAATTAATAACCTTTATTTTAAGCACATGGATCAGAGCTTTTATTTTGAAGGGCTTATTCTGTGAGTTTAGGAAGAGAAAATGGTATAAAAGAGAAATATCCATGGTGACCAATGTCCGTCATGAAAATAGTAATATGAATTAATTAATTATAATAAAAAAAAGTGTGTTAATTGTCTTTTTTCTTGAGGGATTAAATCCATTAATAACCTTTTATATTTTAAGCATAGGGATCAGAGCTTTTATTTTGAAGGGGTCATTCTATGAAGCATTGAAAATTGTAAAACTGAATCAGAAAGCGGACGTTTAGAAGTTTCTGCCGCAGTTTTTGTTTATCGGAGGCTTCGGACAGTTAAAGGAAATGTCTTTTGAGCTGCACAGTGTTTGTTCTTAAGCTATGTTTTTGTTTTTTTTAATAAAAGAGGCCCATCCAGGTATTCGTAGGCCTTACCAATAATAACCTTCTGTATCTGCCACTGTTATTGATAGATATAATTGAGTATCGTCTGCATCACTATGGAGCGTTTCTGAATAATATTACCTGAAGGAAGCATATAAGGTGAATAGTAGTGGTCCGAGTTCTAAACCTATGGTCCTATGATTTCCGCAATCACGGAATCGCGGAATTGGCCGATTAAAAGAGAATTTATTTATTTATTTATTTTTTCGGCATAGACGCCTTTATTCAACAGTAGACAGACAGGGAACATGGGAGAGAGAGGGGGGTGTGACATGCAGCAAAGGACCTCCGGCCGGGATTTGAACCGGGGTTGGCTGCGTACATGGCATGCGCTCTAACCACTCGACCACCTGCGCGCCCAACAGAATTTATTTTTAATGCGGAATTTGACATAATTTGACTGAAATGCTGTTTTCGTGTGGAAGAGGAACGTATGTCTGGAGAAAACTGAACGGAGGGAAGCAAATCTGGGTGGCACAACAAGCCCCCTCCACACACTGAGCCCATTCCCACTTTAAAACAATGTAAGCATGGAGAAGCAGCTGAACACGGCTCTGTCTTCGTCGACGAAAAAACTTTGAAAATTGGACACTAACCCCTCAGTACAGAGCCGAGCAGTTCCCCAAGGACTTTTATGTGTCAGGTGAACTGTTGTTTCTGTTAGTAAAATAAGAGTAAAAAGTAAAAAACCAGGATTCACAAAAGTTAAAACGGAAAAAAAACGGAATTTATAAGGCCCTATAAACCTTGAGGAACACCGTGTCTATCAGTCTGTTAGTTGTTATTTCATTGTTTAATAAGTGCTCTCCCCTCTCCCTTCCCCCTCCAGGTGTGATCATCGTGCCCAGCGCCGGCGTCGGCATCGTCCTGGGCGGCTACATCATTAAGAAGCTGAAGCTCGGAGCTCGCGAGTCGGCCAAACTCGCCATGATCTGCAGCGGAGTCTCCCTGCTCTGCTTCTCCACGCTGTTCATCGTGGGCTGCGAGAGCATCAACCTCGGAGGAATCAACATCCCTTATACCACCGGGTGAGGAGCCGGGGAGAAGGGGGGGGGGGGGGGGGGGAGTGTAAGGGAGGTGGGATGTGGGTGGGTGGTCATGCATCACTGCTGACGGAGGAGAAGCACGTCAGTTGGTGTCGAAGTGTCTGTTTTGTGTCTAATCTGAATTGAAAATTTACACCGCTGAGTGTTTGTGTGTGTTTGTGTGTGTGTGTGTGTGTGTGTGTGTGTGTGTGTGTGTGTGTGTGTGTGTGTGTGTGTGTGTGTGTGTGAGTGTGTGTGTTGGTTTCCACAGTGATTTGATCGTGTGGAGGATGGAGAGAGACAGAAAAACACTCTCGAAAGATAAATGAGAGAGTGAATGCAGAGATGGGGGGGGGGGAGGGGGGGGGAGGGGGGGAGGGGGGGGTGGGTAATATAAGTGGTTAAAAAAAACATCCACAGACAGAAAAACAGAATTATGAAAGAAGCCTGTGGAGAGGTCGAGTTTAGAAAGAGAAAATGGTATAAAAGAGAAATATCCATGGTGACCAATGTCTGTCATTTGTCCCTCTTTTTTTCTCTTTTGTCTGTCTTTCTTTATAGCAAAATATTTCAAGGTTTTTTTTTTAAAGAAATGAAAAATGAAATATGAAATATGTCAGCTAGTCCTATAAAATAACATAAATCTTACTTCAACTCCTCTTTTCTAGCTGTTGCAGAGTAGTACTACATATTGGCACTTTTAGCATAAGAACACAGCAGTCTCTGTGCAAGTGTGGAGTGAATTGAGTCACTATGCATTGTGGGTAATGTAGGCGCTAGGTTTTTGACAAGGAGGAATGAGTTGAGTAAAAAATATATGATGTCTTTGGTTCTGTTGAATCGATTTTAAACACTTTTAAATGATGTGGTGGATGTAAAGTGAACACAATCCAATAAAAAAGACATAAATACAGAGAAGCAGCTTTCACCAGGGTCAATAAAGTATCATTAATCGGCATGTTGTGACATCCAGACATGAAGCTGACCAATCCAAGCACCATTAAATTGACACTGATACCAACTGAGTCCTTCATTCGATACCCATCATTTGAATAGAAACATTAAATTGCATAAAATGTTGTCGAAATTCAACAATTTCACCACAGACGGGTTGTAGCCATAGACTGTATATAGTTGTAGCTTGTGTTAATTGATTAATCTCTAGATGTGCTGTGCGGGTGTCTTGCGAAATCACAGGGTATTTGTGATCTCGCTATATTTCAACAATGTTTTCAGCTTTAGCAGTAGCAGCAGAGTAAAAGTCATCAGGTGTTTATTTTAATAAACTCCTGGTGTACTTACAAACTTTCCAATGCATGGATTTATGAGTAAAGACCATATTTGTACTACTGTAGAAGTTTGATAACAATCCAGCATTATTAGTGGAGTCATCTACCAGATACACTGGTGGTCCCGTTAGCGCCTGTGCTAAGCTAACTCCACTAATTTATATTATATATCTCGTTCCTCTCTCGTCTCGTTGGAGTAAACCATACAGACTCTTTCTGAAAGCTTCTCTCTTAAATCAGAGACGGCCGTCTGCTGGCTGCGGCTCGGCTCGGCCCGGCCCTTTTTCTCTTATTAACTCATTTCCCCGACATGACACGAGTCGGTGGCAGGTTTTTTTATTGCTCTCGTCTGCGGACGGTGTCAGAGAGGAAGCAGCGAGCGATCAGATCAGTGCAGGATAACTAATGACGAGCCAGTAAACGGAGGCGTTTGCTTTTTTTTTTTGGACGGAGCGTCCCCCGGGAGCGATTACATGGCAACGATGGAAAACGTCCAAGGACAGCTTGGACAAGAGGATCTCTGGCTGGCTGCCCTCTCTCTCTCTCTCTCTCTCTCTCTCTCTGTCTCTCTCTGTCTCTCTCTCTCTCTCTGTCTCTCTCTCTGTCTCTCTCGCTGTCTCTCTCTCTCTCTCTCTCTCTCTCTCTCTCTCTCTCTCTCTCTCTCTCTCTCTCTCTCTCTCTGTCTCTCTCTGTCTCTCTGTCTCTCTGTCTCTCTCTGTCTCTCTCTCTCTCTGTCTCTCTCTGTCTCTCTGTCTCTCTCTCTCTGTCTCTCTCTGTCTCTCTCTCTCTCTGTCTCTCTCTGTCTCTCTCTCTCTCTCTCTGTCTCTCTCTCTGTTTCTCTGTCTCTCTCTCTCTCTCTCTCTCTCTGTCTCTCTGTCTCTCTCTCTCTCTCTCTCTCTGTCTCTCTCTGTCTCTCTCTCTCTCTGTCTCTCTCTCTCTCTGTCTCTCTCTCTGTGTCTCTCTGTCTCTCTCTCTCTGTCTCTCTCTCTCTATCTCTCTCTCTCTCTCTCTCTCTCTCTCTCTCTCTCTCTCTCTCTCTCTCTCTCTCTCTCTCTCTCTCTCTCTCTCTCTCTCTGCTCTGTTACTCCCTCTGGTCTTTTTTTTAATTTCCCTCTCCGTCTCTCTTTCGGTCCGTCTTGCCCTCCTTAATGCACTTTTTTGTTATCTTTTTAAATAATCTCTTTCCTTCTGTGGCCTGACTTGTCCTTTGCTTTTCTTCATCATCCTTTTTTATTTTCATCTGTCCTTAATGTCCTCATGTTTCCTTCTTTATCTCCCTTCTGTCTGTCTCTTTGACTTTCTTCTGTCCTTTCCTTCTCTTTTTTGTTTTTATGGTTTAAGTAATTTTATTGAAAGGAAATATAAAACAACCAGACTTCAGGTTACAGTACTTATCAGTTATTGGCTTTGCATCAATATTTTAGAGCTACTAGAAGATGTTTGGATTTCTTTATTAGTAGCAACACTTTGAGATGAGATTTAATACATTTAATAATTAAAAAGTTGGAAAGACAAGAGAGAAAAACACATGAACAAGACAACAAATAAAATAAACTAGAAATTAAGAAAATCAAAAAGAGAATAAATAAAATAAATATCAGTTAAAGCATATAAAATAAGTAGATCATACTACAAACATACATTCATAGATTATATTTAAGTGTTAATGAGTATAAATAATGAGGTTATAAGACATAAGACATGCACAGCTTAATAGCGTTTGAGTGGGAATAAAACTTAAAGCTCATTTTGCTCCTAAATAACCAATGAAAAAAAAGAAAATTGAGGGGAACCAAATTTTTTCCACTTAATTTGCAGAAACATGTCAGATATAATAGCCTCGTTTATTAACTTATATAAAATACATTACATTCTGCTTCCTTTCCTTTTGAGATATATATATCTATACTACATCATCTTGTTTCTATATCTCACCATCACCCTTTTTCATCTATCACTGCCTCTTTCCGAACTTTATCTTCTCTTTTTTTACCTTTTTATTTATTGCCTATCTTTCATTTCCTTTCCTCCCTTTCTTTTCTCTTGCCTGTCTTTTTCACTACAGTACAAAACAATTTCATTTTACTGAATTAACGTCGTCTGATAAACTCATCCACTCACTCACTCACTCGTTCGTTCTTGCTTTTCATTGGAGTCCATTACTACAGTTGTTTTAGCTGTGGGTGTAGCTTCAGGGGAGCGGCAGTGTTCAAGCGGTGTGTTTGTGATTAAAACATTTCATATCTCAACATTAATTGGACAGTTTGCCCTCCAGTTTGTTACAGATGCTTCAGATAATGTTTCCTAATGACTTCATGGTGCTGTGTCACAATGTGTCACAATGTTCACCTTCCAGCCTTTCACTTCCTGTCAGTATTTATCCCTCAAATATGCAGGAGTGGAAAATGACATATGAAAATTATTCTTTTTATTTAACCCTTCTGTAAATATCCCAAAATATCCTTCCTTCTTTCCTTCCTTCCTTCCTTCCTTCCTACCTACCTTCCTTCCTCCCTTCCTCCCTTCCTTCCTTTCCTTCCTCCCTTCATTCTTTCTTCCCTTCCTCCCTCCTTCTCTCTTTCTTTCCTCCCCCCTACCTTCTTCCCTTCTTCCCTTCTTTCTTTCCTCTGTCCTTCCTTCCTCCCTCCCTCCTACCTTTATTCTCTCCGTCCTTCCTTCCTTCCTCCCTTCCTCCCTTCCATCATTCCTTCCTCCCTTCCATCATTCCTTCCTTCCTTAAGTATTTCAATGAGTGCCCTATAAAGGGTTCATTTAATGTTACTAGTTTATCTTATTTTGCTCCAAAATAAATATTTGTAAACATTTCCACAAATAATTGTAAAAATATTTTGTATGTTTTGGATATTTATGAGTTGTATCTCCACCAGGATACATCGCCCCCTATTAAGGTATAAAAAATATATGTGTATGTATCTGATGCATGTTGCCAGTTTAAGGGTTAAAATAAAAACTATTATACTAATATTACATACAGGATACACTAAACCAGGGGTGTCATTCTCATTTTCATTCAAGGGCCACATACAGCCCAATTTGATCTCATGTGGGCCGGATCATTAAAAAGATGGAAGGAAGGAAGGAAGGAAGGAAGGAAGGAAGGAAGGAGGGAGGGAAGGAAGATATGATGGACGGACAGAATGAAGGAAGGGAGAAAGGGAGGAAGGACAGAAGAAAGGAAAGGAAGTAAGGAAAGATGGAAGGAAGGATAAAAGGAACGAAAAGAAGACCGGAAGGGAGGAAGGAAATATGGATGGAAGGACAGAAGGAAAGAAGGAGGGATGGAAGGAAGGAAGGAAGGCATGAAAAGGAGACAGCAAAGAAAGATGGAAGGAAGGAGGGAGGGAGGGAAGGAAGATATGATGGACGGACAGAATGAAGGAAGGGAGAAAGGGAGGAAGGACTGAAGACAGGAAAGGAAGTAAGGAAAGATGGAATGAAGGATAAAAGAAACGAAAAGAAGACAGGAAGGGAGGAAGGAAATATGGATGGAAGGACAGAAGGAAGGAGGGAGGGATGGAAGGACGGAAGGAAGGAAGGAATGAAAAGGAGACAGGAAAGAAAGATGGAAGGAAGGAGGGAGGGAGGGAAGGAAGATATGATGGACGGACAGAATGAAGGAAGGGAGAAAGGGAGGAAGGACAGAAGAAAGGAAAGGAAGTAAGGAAAGATGGAAGGAAGGATAAAAGGAACAAAAAGAAGACAGGAAGGGAGGAAGGAAATATGGATGGAAGGACAGAAGGAAGGAAGGAGGGATGAAAAGAAGGAAGGAAGGAAAGTGGGCCTCCAGCTTCAGCTCAGTACACAACAGCTCTGTGAAGAAGAAGAACTGCATCATGGGAGTTGTAGTTGATTTGTCGGCTTCACGACTCTGAAATGAACTTTAAAAAAAAAAGAAGCCAAGTCTAAAGATCCTTTGTGCGTCTCTTTGTGTGTTTTGTGTCTCTGCAGGCCGACTCTCACCATGACCCAGAGGAACCTGACCGGAGGCTGTAATGTGAACTGCGGATGTAAAATCCACGAGTACGCTCCGGTCTGCGGCTCTGACGGCATCACGTACTTTAACCCCTGCCTGGCCGGCTGCAACAGCGTGTCCAACGACAGCACCGGGGTAAGACACACATGTTGATGTTTTAAAAGCTGAAATTTAAAGTGTTTGAGTATAAATATCAAGCTTTTTAACATCTAGTAGCCTGTACAACATTTCTGTATGTCTGTAGGTCTATATTTTTAGTGTGGGATATCTTAATAATGTACAGTAATATATATCGTACAGTTCAGCCTCTGTATGAAACTTAGCTCCGGTCTCTTTAAGGCCCATTCCTCCTCCTGATGACCCCACTCTTGAGGCTATAGTAGCAGGATTTCATTAAAATTGACCCTATCTGTTCCTCCCTTCCTTCCTGTTGTGCTCCCGGGTCAAATTGACCCTATCTCTTTTGACTGTTCCTTCCTTCCTTCCTTCCTTCCTTCCTCAATCCTTCTCTCCTCTCCTTCCTTCCTTCCTCTTTTCCTCCTTCCTTCCTTCGTTACTTCCTTCCTTCCATATTTCCTTCCTTCCTTCCTTCCTCCCTCTTTTCCTCCCTTCCTTCCTTCCTCCCTCTTTTCCTCCCTTCCTTCCTTCCTTCTTTCCTCCTTTCCTCCCTTCCATCGTTCCTTCCTCATTTCCTTCTTTCCTCACTTCCTCCCTTCCTTCGTTCCTTCCTCATTTTGTTTGTTCCTTCCTTCCTTCCTTCCTTCCTTGACCTGAGCACAACAGGAGGGTTAAAATGACCAAAATGATGATAATGTTGAAGTCAAAGTACCTAAAATCTCTAACTCTTTATATATATATTAATAACTTCCAGATCAGAAACTACTCAGACTGCGCCTGCGTCCAGAGCCGTCAGGTCATCACGCCGTCATCCAGCGGTCAGGGAAGCAACCAGCTGCAGCTCGTCATCGTCAAGACTTACCTGAACGAGAACGGCTACGCGGTGTCCGGGAAGTGTGACCGCACCTGCAGCACCCTCATCCCCTTCCTCATCTTCCTCTTCATCGTCACGCTCATCACTGCCTGCGCTCAGCCCTCCGCCATCATCGTCACCCTCAGGTACGAAGACACAGCTGGTTTCTACCCAAAGAGCTCAACTGGAAGAGTTAGTGTGCTATTAGAAGCTGGAAGAGACAGAGTTTTGATTAATTTACAGTTTTATAGCAAAACTCATACTTGTTCATTATTTTCTTAACATTAGAAGTCATGATGTCTGAATTTCAAACATAAACACTATCAAATGTTAATGACTGACTCCTTTTATATTTCACTTCTACTTCTCAAATGTAACTGTTGGATACTTGAAATGTCTCCTGCTTCACTGTGAAGTTCATTCTCAGTATATGTGCACTGCAGGCTTCAGTTATTGTATTTGTTTCACATTAAGCTCCATTAATGTGTTTTATGTTGCAGGTCTGTGGCGGAGCAGGAGCGGCCGTTCGCTCTGGGAATGCAGTTCGTTCTCCTCAGGACTCTCGGTGAGTAAAAAAACACAAACATCACCTTTTTTATGTTGTTCAGTGGTGAGGAGGAGAAGAGGAAGATTTCAGCCCTTTTAAGATCTTTGCTAGATGTGTTTTTAGGTGTGAAAAAGGTCAGAATTAAAAGATCAATATAGCAGCAGTCTTGTCTTTAAAACCCTGCATCAGTCCAGCTGCACGCAGGAAAAGAGCATCAGCTAAATGCATCGATTGTTAATGGACTGATGGTTCTGCAGCTGCTGACCAACCGGCTGATAGAGCGTCAGGGAATGAGATGTTGGTCTGCTTAATGCCAAACATCACAGTTCCTCCTGAATAAGGAGGAAAGAGACAAATTGGATTTTAGATATTGGACATTTAGAAAGCCGCTGTCAGTGTGAATTAGTCAGAAAAACTGTGGGCGAAGAGTCTGAGAGGCGTCGGCATTATTAAGCAGGCAGGGAGGGAAATGGAGGAGAGTTTTTTACATTATGGGAATTATAGGATGATTGTGTCACATTACTGAGATCATTTAGATTAGGACAGGTTTGTTATTTCTCTGCTTTCTTTTCTTTTTATATCTCATCCTGTCTCTTTTTCTGTCTTCCACTCAAATTCCCCCTCTTCCTTCTCTCATCCTTTCCTCACCTTTCACACTTTATCATATTTCTTTACCCTCTCCCCTATCTGTCCTCACTCTTTATATTTTTGTCTCTGTCCATTTTTAATGTTCTTGTTGCCCTCTGCTTCTTCTCATCTTCCTCCTCCTCTTCTCCTCTCTTCCTCTTATGTCTTTTCCTTCCTCTTCTCCTCTCAGCTTACATCCCAACACCCATTTACTTCGGCGCCGTCATCGACACCACCTGCATGTTGTGGCAGCAGGACTGCGGCGTCCACGGCTCCTGCTGGGAGTACGACGTCACCTCCCTGCGCTTCGTCTACTTCGGTCTCGCCGCCAGCCTCAAGTTCCTCGGCTTCCTCTTCATCTTCCTCACCTGGTACTCCATCAAGTACAAGGAGGAGCGTGTGGAGCGTTGGCTCAAGCGCCACCTGTCACCCGTCGACACCGTCGGCAGCCTCGTCTGCCACCCGGGGGGCCACAAGGGTCACGCCCGCACCCGCTCCTGCCCCGTCAACATCCCTCGAAGTGACCCCAACGCTCTGCCGGTCAATGCTACCCTGCGTTCAGGCGCCCTCAACCGTGGCGTCAGCACCCAGAGTTGCCCCGGCAACGAGCTGAAAGCAATAACACCTACTCCCCCTGCAGTCTCACCGTCGCCTTCAGCGGCGCCTGCTGCCCCCACGCCGGCACGTTCGCTGGAACATGTTTCAGTCCGTGTCTGAGTTACAGAAGCGGGGGGGGGGGCGGGCGATGGGCCGACTTCCTCTTCTGTTCTGAAATCCGGTCGGCTGTGGACCCGACTTAGATTTTAGCTGCTGTCAAAGGCGCCGATCGTCACATGGAGGTTCTGCTCTCATGTATTTTTTTGCCGATAAAACACTCAAAGTGGCTTTTTTTAAGTTTTGTCCGCACCAATGACTTCTGAGGTCAGAAACCATTCGCTGAAGGCCGTTGAACCTCCAGATCATCAGTGGTCAGACGGTGTTAAATGGCTGTAAGTTGGACTAATTTAGGGATCAGCCAGCCAGGAGACTCTTCTCTGACATGAAAGCAAAATCTGCTTGGTTGGTAAAAATGCTGAAAGCGGTCGGGTGCTTTCTTTTGTGATCTACCAGACACTGCAGCAGGCGGACAAAGGCTCAGCTTCCCCGCTTTGGGTAGAGGAGAGTTCATCGCTCATAACATCACTCATAAACCCCTCCTCCCCCCTCCAACACACTTCGGCAATATGTGCCTTCTGCCACTACGGTCCTCACATGTACAGTACACTTTCAAACTATTACACACTAGACGCCCCTCAGACAGACTGTGGTCACCATGTAGGAATTTAAAAAAGCAAACAAAATAAAAAAACCTGAACGGATACCTCAGCTTCACACCAATCCTCCCGCTTCCCCCCCTCCTTCCTTCCACCTAACGTTCTGTGCGCTTCTTCTTCAATTGTGTTTTTTTGGTTTGTTTCGTCACACCATCGTGCGTGCGACTTTTGTTTTTCCGGACACGGCATATCAGCTTCACAGAACAACAAAAAAAAAAAAAAAAAAGAAGAAATAAAACAAACAAACAAAAAAAAAACCCTATGGAAATGTGATACACTGCAATTAAGTGTTCAGAACTGGAAACCGATGGCATGGTGCTATGTGGAAAAAAAAAAAACAATGTTAAATGTCTTTAAATTTTTTGTTCTTTTTAGTCCTTTTTTTTGTGGTAGGGTTAAAAACACTTGAAAAGAACCCAACTGGACAATAGGTCACTGGGCTAAGCAGCTTGGCTCGCACAGAATGCATTCCTGTCCGATGCAAGGCCTTTTGTTGCTCCCCTGACACAATGACACGTAGTATTACCGCTGGAAGTCGGATTGTTTGGCTTTTGCCAGCTCCATACAATGCACCCATACATCGGAGCCGTCCCCTTTCCCCACCAGACTGGCATCCTGATAAGTGGTTTAACCTGAAAAAGAGAACAGGGATCGGCATTTATCCTCCTGACCGCATTCTTGCCTGGATGAATCATCGAGGGAGGGGAGGGGGGGGGGTCCTTCACGCGTCTGGAAGAACACGAAAAAGGAAAATTTTGGATCTGGTGAAGTTCTCGAGATTGGACTGGGAGGGGAAAGCGTGCTCTGTCTGGTGTTATCATGTCTTGACTGTATTTCTGACTACTTCCCAGGCTCAATGAGAGAGAGAGAGATGCAGCCAATCATTTTCCAACACCAACATTTGTACTGAACATGTAAGCAGACAAGTAGTCGACCGTCATGTAGAGGTCATAGTGTTAGTCGTCTATTCCTCATCAGCTGCTGGTGAATTTCTGGGATGGATCCATTGGTGGAAAGTTAGCTTCCTGCCTTATGTGCATTTAGGATCTGAGGTTTTATGAGTAAGAGGACATATTTGTGCAGTTTTTCCTCGCCATACATGCAGATAAAGCGTTGAACGTAAAAAACAAAAAAAACAAGAGGCTTGTGAACGGTTGTCAGATTTTTAGCAAAGTCACCGAAAGAGCTTAGAAAACGCTGTCGATCATTGTCGAGCTGCAGCTAATGATTATTTTCATGATTGATTAATCAGATTATTCTTTGAAAATTCACCTGTTAATCGCTTGATCAAGAAAAAAAGGCAAAAAAAAAAAAAAAAAGATAAAATTCTTCTCAAATTCTTAAGGTGATGTTTTTAAATGTCTCATTTTATCCAAACAACAGTCCTGAACCCAAAGATATTCAATCTGCAACGTTTTAAAACAAAGAAAAGCAGAAAATCCTCACGAATAAGACACAGGGACACGAGTGTTTGGCTTTTTTTTTTGCTTCGTAAATGGCATAATCAATTGATCCATTATCAAAATTGTTGATTAACTTGCTGTCATTTGACTAATCAATCAATCAACTAATCATTGTAAAGTTATATCAGACCTCCAGGGTTGTGTGTGTTTGAAAGTTTAGACCAGTTGTTGTTGTAGCTGTGTTTTCCTTTCTGATGAATCTCATCACGACATGCAAAAAAAAAAAAAAAAAATCTCAATCTAATTATCAGGTAGTTTGTGTCCATTATTGGGCCCTAAAAGTGACAATTGAAAGAAGGCACCTCTATAAAACTGTTTTATGAGCCATAATAAGGAACAGAAATGTCTCGATTTCAAAATGTTTTTCCCTTGCAGAGTAGTTAATGTCACAAACATCTCTCTGATCGTGTCATTTTTCTGGCATTGTGAAGAGGAAAAGACAAAGAGAGGAAGCTTTTTAAAATAATCAATCTACAGTAGGGACAAAGCAGTTCCCATTTTAAATCTTATTCTAAAAGTAGTTAGATTGGTTAAAAAATATAATAAAAAAATAGTCGAAGTTTGGGATTTAGCAGCAGCTATGGTCACGGATGAAAAAGTAAAGATTTCTGTCGTCCGAACAGCTCGGTGACATTTTAAAAGGTTTTTTCGAGGTCCAGTTATGGTTAACTGTAAGAAGAGGATTAACACAATGTGCATTTTCAAAGCAACTCACCTCAGATTAGGCAGGTTTATTTTTGTGTGCAGTATTATACCATTTATTATTTCCTAAAGAGCAGCCTCAGTGCTGGTGACAGGCAGTGTTACAGCTCTGTGAATCAAATGTTGGATTTTTGTTACAAATACCTCTTTTTCTTTTCTTTACTGTTGAAATCTTCAGACCTCAATGAAGATGTATGGATTCTTATTGTCTGCCTGTTTGGAGGTTGAGTGTTTCATGTATATACACACATAAATACAAGATGCAGTAGTCATTAGCTGCCGGGTCAGTCGCTGCCCTCTGAGGACACCTGCTGGTTAGTTAGTGGAACAGCACGTGAAGCCTGAGAGAGACTTCTCAGGTTTTTGATAATTCAGATCCTGGACAAGAGAAGGAAAAACTTTTGATTGATTGTTGTGTGACAAAAAAAAAAAAAAGAAAGAAAGAAGAAAAAACAATACAGTGGGGTTTGTGTCTCATGTAATCATTTCAACGTTTGAGACTTGATGGTTAGAATGATTTCATTGCTCCGATTGGAGCTCCAGCTATAACTGTCAGTATCTATTAGAGCTTTTTTAAAATTATGGATAAATTGTTTTGGTTTATAAAATATTAGAAGATAGTCAAACATGTCTGTTTTAATTTTAAGTTTTTTAAATTGCTGTTTTTTTTTGTCCAACTAACAATCCAAACTCCAGAAACGATCAATTTAATATCAAATAAGACACAAACAGGAAATGTTCAGTAGTGAAAAGCTTTAAAAATAATGTTTTATTAATCCAAAATAACAAACATTCACTTCTTCCAGCTTTTCACTAGTGACAATTTTTCTCTGGTGTTTGTAGATTTGAACCCATTTCACAAGCTACAGCCAAACGCCAACGGTGGCCATCAGGTACCGATACGATAACCACGTTTTTGGTATGGATTGTAAAATCATACTTTTGTTTTTTGTCTAATACCTTTTTATATGAGGAATACGATTGCCAGACTTCTCACTATATATGTTACTAATGTTGTGACCAAGCATCTGATGCCATCTTTTGATACCAGGTTTCAAAAAGTATTAAGATTGTATCCCACGACCCTCCTGCTTGTCACTTCAACACAACACCACGATGTTTATCTACACTAATTCAATGTATTTAATTTCATGCACAATAACAAGCTCATCTTTTTATTGCACTGTCCATCTTTTGTCATCTTGTGAAATGGGTTAAAAATCGACTTCACTGTGCAGCAGAACAAATATTTTTAACGCTGGCAATCTTTCATGATTTTGAAGTGTCCTCAAAACTGTCAAAAATGGCCTTTTTTCTCTTCTTTTTATTTCTGAGGAAACCAGTGGCTCACATCTGTCGCTTTGAAGTCTCGAATGTAAAAACACTGATAACATGAAAGACACAAATTGGAGCTGATATGTTGACAGGTTTCAAGGCTGCAATAATCACTTTTAATTATAAGCGAGAAACATCTGTATTGTACAGATTCTGCTCTGATCACAAGAGATGATTTTTTTTTCTCCCTGGTGTCCAAATTAACTTGTAAAAAAATGACGGATGGGTGATACTTCCTGTCCGTCACATCGCGTAGAGTTCAAGAGAAAAAGTCAGAGGAAACACAATGGAAGCGCTATTTTTTGTTTGTTCGATTTAAAGGAAAAAAAAAAGATTTCAGATTTTCACGCCGGGTGGAAAAGTAGTCTGCGATCATCCTACAAACAACTGCCAAAAAAAAAGTTAGTGAAGAAGAAAAAACCTGACGCATGGTTTCAGTACTCAACACAGTAGAGACAGTAGATTAGAGTAGAAACACACAACACCACATTCCATTTCCATGTAACGTGAGAACAAACTAACAGAAATACGTCTCGTGTGGATCCGTGTAGTGTTAGCGAAGCACTGAGATACTCACCCACCTGTGTTACCTGCGTTTGGTTTCTCTGTGCCTGCGTTTCACATTTTTAATATTATTTTTTTCTTCTTTTACATCCTGCGCAGCTGGTGTCTCACTTTCAGATCGATCGCCACAAAGTCAATCAATCAACCGTCTCCTGTCCCGTCTCCAGGTGTTAAATGTGTTCATGTCGCGGTTAAGGTGGATTATTATTTTTTTTCTTGTGTTTAAACGGGCTAAAAGTAGATCGCACTGTTTCATTTGAGATTTAAAATAACCGGAAATACCCGATTTCAGCGCCAGTTTTGCACCCAAACGAAACCAATATAGACAAAGAAAAGTGACAGTTTATTTTAGGAGGAACTAGTTTAATTGACAACGATCTCTAATTGTAAGGGAGAACAATAATCATTCAGGTGTATCAATCTTTAAAAATTGACCCTAAAGCTTCTAAGGGGTTAAGATTTTATCACTCAGTTAATACAAGCTAAAACTTTTCAATCTTTCATGTAGCCTAAAATTATTTTTATTGTTTTTTGGGGGGGATATAGAAAAGCTGGTGTTATTCTTTGTATTTCCCTCAATCAACAAACCCCATATAAAAAAAACAAAACAAAACCAACAATGTGATTAGTCTCTCCAGCCCGGTTTGTAGCATCCAACCCAAGGCTGAGTATTTCCCCCAAACAGCTGGGCTCTGTAGTTTTTAAGGAAACATTACTCAGACAGGAAGTAGTACTTTTGTTGAGTATTTCTCAAAATTCAAAAAATCAGACTTTAAATTGGTTCACAATACTTATTAGATCAATTCATTCATTCAAAGAAAAAGTCGTTTGTCGTCTCTCTACTTTTCAACTAACAGCCATAGATAGGATTTAATTTAAAGTATGACCAAGGTATGTGGTTTAAATCCAATCCAGTCAGGTCCAAATCTGGTCTAAATTTAGCCAAAATCTGCATCTCCAAAACCTTCAGTTGCATTTGGTCCCCGTCACTTAAACATCGTAATACGTCCACCAATAATCGTTTTTGTAGATTAAGATGACAATAGCTGAAATCTGGGCATATAAATTTGCGAATATACTGTTATCTTAAACAGTATTAATAAATGTTTTATTAGCAGGAATCAAAGCCCAACGTATTCTCTATTATGCATTGTAGTTGAAGTATTTTAATGAAGAGTGAATAAGAGAAGAAAAACATCAAACATCTCAAAATGTAAAGTAATGAGATTTGAAAGTGGTGTCAGTGTTTCATCGTCAAACCTCATCTTCTTACCTGCTTACACCAGCTCCAGGATTTCACTCAATTACTCTTTTTTTTTTTTTTTTTACCTTCCTCTGCGCTCCTTTCGTTTCCTCTTTTGGACGAAGGGGGCGTCGTTTACCTCCATGTATCACACAGTCGTTTTCATGTAGTTAACGTGGCTTCATTTCCAGACACACTTAAGACTGAATCTGGATCCGTATGAGCTCGTTCGGACAGATGCAGGTTAGAAGTATTATGAGTTTACCTTCTTCTCCTTTTCTTTAATTATCAGTATTGTATTTATTTCTAAAGGACAGTGTTTTTGACTGACTGAAAGGCCACACTGATGAGAGGCAACATGTAGATTTGTGGACACTGTTTACAAAACGCCTTGGATACTTGACTTCTGTCAATAAAAATGTGAAAAAATAATAAAACAGTATTACGAAGACTAATGGTTTGATTTATTTCTGCATGTGAATCTCTCTCTCTCTCTCTCTCTCTCTCTCTCTCTCTCTCTCTCTCTCTCTCTCTCTCTCTCTCTCTCTCTCTCTCTCTCTCTCTCTCAGCTGCTCTGATGGTTTAAGTATTTTTTTTCTGGGTATCCAATTTGGTCCAAGTCTGATCTAAATTATTTTCTCTCCTGTGTTTATGACTCAAGAAGAGTTGGAGTTTTGTTTTTTTTTGTTTTTGTTTTTTTAAGGGGAAAATAAAATAAAAATGATCCTTGCAAAACGTTTCCCATCACAAAAAAAAGAAGAAAATCCTAGCAAAACCTGTTCTTTTTCGAATGGGGGAAAAAAAACGTAAGGAACTTGCATTATTATAGACTAGATTATCCTGGCGAACATTTTTTCACCTGTTTTTGTTTCATAAACCCATGACATTAATTAAGGTTAGATTTAGAAATTGGATCAACAGAAAAACAACTGGCATTCCTTTTAGGGCTTCTGCATAAAAACAATAGGGTGCTACTCCTTTAAATAACCAGTAGAGGTCAGTAAAGGACTGATTGGTTACAGCTACAAACTCATGGCATTGCCAAAAATGAATCAGTAACTAATTATTTGAATAATGTTATTTATCAGATCTACTGGCTAGTTCCTTGAATTTCAGTTTTGTTCTTGCATTTCAAAATGAGTCCCAGTTTATCATGAATTACTTAAACTAGAGTACAGATGAGTTACAGTGATTAATTAGAATAAACAATCCTCCTTTTTAAGCATTTATAAGTAGTGTATGAAGATTATATAAATGGTTTATAACTCACTATAATGTTGATAGCAGATTAGTGGATGCTGGTGTATAAACACAATGATAATATAGTAAAACAGCTGTAATCATATAAAATGTTTCCATTAGTCATTAGTCCATTATGTCATTTTCTGACAAATACTGTAATTAAAAAAAACACTTAAAAATGTCTTTATGTTTTAAACTATACTTTATCAAATGTGTATAAACAGAGCAAAGTTAAAAGCAATTTTCAGTTTGAAGCTTTCAGTCTCAAAGCATCAATATCTGCTTATTTGTATCAATGTGGTCAATCTGTATCCACATGTTCAATATTTTGGTGATCTGCTCTTTAACCCTCCTGTTGTCCTCAAGTCATGGAAGGAAGGGAGGAAAGGAGGGAGGAAGGGTGGAGGGAGGGAGGGAGGAAGGAAAGAAGGAAAGAGAGGGAAGAAGAGAGTAAAAGAGGAAGGGAGGGGGGCGGAAAGAAAGAGGAGGGAGGAAGGAAAGAAAGAAGGAAGGAAAGAAGGAAGGAGAGAGGGAGAAAGGTAGGAAGGGAGGGGGAAGCAAAGAAAGAGAGAAGGAGGGAGGAAGGAAAGGAAGGAAGGAGTGAGGGAGGAAGAGAGGAAAAGAGGAAGGGAGGGGGGAGGAAGGAAAGAAGGAAGGAGAGAGGGAGGAAAAAGGAAAAGAGGAAGGGAGGAAAGAAAGAGAAAAGGAGGGAGGAAGGAAAGGAGGGAAGGAGGGAAGGAAGGAAGGGAGGAAAGAAGGCACAGTCAAAACAGACGGGGGTCAATTTGACCCGGGAGGACAACAGGAAGTTTAAATATCACAAGCAAACAGAACAAAATCCGATAAAACATTCAAAGCCAAGAACGATCTGCTGTAATGAAAGTAAAACACCAACTCAAGGTTTCACATTTTAATAATTCTATTTTACACACAAGCTTTTCATAACAAAACCACTGGGCTTGCAAGGCATGCATGATGATATGTACAGTACGGTTTCCATCGCAGCAGCTTTTAAAAGCAGGTTCATACAGTGCAGTTATTTCCCCAGATACTCTTTATCTTTTAAATGCTGCAGATTTTATGGCTCATTATAGACTATAATACTTTGCACTCTTTGTTAAATGCAGACAATCATCAAAACTTAATATTGTTTCGATGCTTTGATTCCATGCGTGTACTTTAATGACCTGGAAGTAGTCACCATTAGTTTGAATAATCCCGAGTCAAACATCCTTTTGATTTTTTTTTTTTTTTTATACACAGTACATATTCCTCCTCCTTATAGTTCACAAACTCAATACTGGCCAAAAAAATCCTTCAATTTCTTTATGCAGAGTCTATAGAGCAAGCTTATTTTCCCTAACAGTGACTTCATTCCCAAGCAGGTGAAACAAATCAAATGTAAACATGTCATTGGAAATATATAAGACAGTAACATCGTAGAGGAGAAATAGACCGTTGTAAAAAATGAAAAATTCATTTAAAATGTCTTAGTTTGATTCTGTGAAGTCTCAGAGACAAGGTGCAATATTGTAAAGAAATATCCATTTTATATGAATTCTCTTTAAAAGGTCAGGAAATCCTTTTAAATGTTTTTTTTTTAAATTAATAAGTGCGAAAATGCTTTTATTTTGAAATAGCACTTTTCCAATTCTATGTTTTAAAAGGCCAAAACCAAAAACAAAAAAAAAACGGAGGTGCATTTGTGGATGAGAGTATGCATAAAACAAATACTTCTTCTTAGACTTTTAAAAACTAAAAATGGCAGAATGTGTAAGGCAGAGTTTTTTTCCCTCAGTATCACATCAGGAGCAGAAGAAGAATCTCACCGTCTGATGTGGAAATCCTGAAGAAAAACAGATGAAATAAAGTTCATGTTTTTTGGTTAAAAAGAAACAAAATCATAACTGCCAAAAACTACACATGTATAAAGACTGATACCTGTTAAATTACTTGTTGAATTAACCCTTTTTCTGGATCATGTTTATCATCCAGCTCCTCGTCAGAATCTGAAACCAGAAGAGAAAAAATAAAACGTTCAATAAAACAACAATATGATAATCTTCAACTTTTATGCCAAGGACCCTCACATCATACTACATCATTTTCTTCTTCCTTTCCAATAACTTCCAGGTGGGGAGTTCTGGTCCTCTGAAATGAGGCTAACACGGAAGTAACTTAGAACTGCATTCTATCAAAAGGCCACCAGGGGGCGACCGTCTCTATACAAGTCAATGGAGAATTCACCAACTTCTCACTTGATTTCTAACCTCAGTAAACGTTTTCAAAATGTGTTTATGGTCTCAATCGCTAGTTTAAAGCCTTCTTCAATGCAGTATGATGTTCATTTGGGACATTTTGGCCTCCCTGATTTTATATGTGACGATAAAGCAGGGTATGCATTAGGGCGTGGCTACGTCCTGATTGACAGGTTGATTGACCAATGTCCTCAAGATCCAGCCCTCGCAACCATAGCAACCTCCCCGCTCCGCCCATGACTCCGCCTCATGCCCATATATGTAGAATCCGTGTTTTTATTTTTCCCAGCATGCACCTGAAATTTTCAAGATGGCGCTGCCCAGATCTGAAACTATTGGCTTTCGAGCAGCAGTCCACAAACCAATGAGTGACGTCACGGATGTTACGTCCATTTCTTCTATACAGTCTATAAGAACTTCACATCACTTGCTGTTTTCTAAAACCTGCCATCCATTTTTAGGTGAATTTTCTAGCCTTTGTTCTGCTTTGGAGAATAGTTTGACAGTGATATTAAAAGCCTCCCTTCACTTAAAAAACATGTTGCTCTTGATCTATTAGTTGGATGTTGTTCTCTTCTCTGTGCAGAGTTTGTTCAACTCTGAATCTCAGTTTAAATGAGTACTATTTTTTCCAGGTCTCTCTCCTGAAGCCCAAATGAAGCCTGCACTCTATTTGGAAAGTCCTGCTCTGACTATAACATGCAACTCTGGACTTCAAAGCTGCTTCGCCAATTTTTACATGCAATCTCTGGTTTAATGCTTTACTCTCTTGTGAGACGAAGCTGAGCAACTGTAAAAACCCTTGTGAGTTATTTTAGACATTCATTACGAGGTATGTCTGCAGTGTGGATGTCAGAATCACAGAATAAACAGACCTGCCACAGACTCTGGTGGAGAGTAGAACTGTCCGTCAGATAAAGGACCCGGATACATGAGAGGAGCTCTCTCTGTGGCGTCCATGATGGACTGATATCCTGAAAGGAAGGAAGAGGAGGATACGTGAAGGCAGCAGCAGAAGTAAGACCAAGAGGTGGTAATAATAGTAGCACACTAAAGTTATAGTTTATTTATTTGTTGTGAGACTCACTGTTTTCATCTTCGGCTTCCTGAGGCAGAACCTTGAAGTCGAGCAGCCACGTTTCTATCCAGGCCAGCACGAAGGAGATGATGGGCAGCAGGTAGCCGAACGCACCCTGAGAGAGCAGCTACACACGCACAAACACAGACACACACAATCAATTTGAAGTTTTTTGCATCAAATTGTATCAAAAATATGAAAAGTAAAAATCTGTGTTGTGTTATATTATTGATACTAATTAATTGACAGGTACATGAAATGTTTCATTATTCTAAAGATAAAGCTTATTTAACTATCAATTCTGTTAAATCTAATCAGTAGCAATCCAGATTTTGTTAGTAATTATATGTTTGATGTAGAAATTATGAATCAGAAAAGTAACTTGAGCTGTAAAAGTGTAATATTAACCTCTGAAATGTCATGTAGTGGAGGTATAAACATGGACTTTTATAGTTTACTATTTCATTTGTATTCATACTTTAGTGCAGTACTTTACTAGATGTACTTTGTTGTATATCACCACTGACGTCTCACCTTTGATAAAATGACTTTTGCAATCAAGAACGCACAGCTGACTGCAGTGGTGATCTGTTCAAACAGAGAAAACGCTGATTAGAGAGACTTCTACTGTAGAGGACGTTTTATTTAACACATCACAGTTAACATACGCTTTGTTTTCTAATGATCAGGGAGTACAGTAACTAGGCAACCATAACCTTCACATTTCTGCCTTCTAAAAGTCAATATAGACACCGTGCATTACGACCGTTCAGGAGGAAAGTCAAGCTCAGGCCTTGGTCAAGTCTTTATCAAAACAACAATCAGGAGCCCAAAATGAACACTGAACCCTGTTTCAGTGTTCATTTTCCATCCATCTGTCCTTCCCTCCTTCCTTCCTTCCTTCCTTCCATCTGTCTGTCCTTCCTTCCTTCCATCTGTCCTTCCTTCTTTCCGCCCTTCCTCCCTCCCTCCTTCCTTCCCTTCCTCTTTCCTCTTTTCCTTTCTCCCTCCCTCCCTCCTACCTTCCCCCTTCCTTCTTTCCTTCCTCCTTCCTTTCCTTCCTTCCTTCCTCCCTCATTTCCTTCCTTCCTCCCTCATTTCCTTCCTTCCTTCTTCCTCCCTTCCTTCCTTGACTCGAGGAAAACAGGAGGGTCAAAACAGACTTGACTCCTTCCTTTAAGTGAACTTCAAGACTACAAGTGAAGGTGGTTGGACGAACCTGGTATTACAGAAGCTAAGAGGTTTGAACTGGACAGCGCCCTCTGCTGGTTAAAATAAGGGACTGTTGTCACATTACAGGATGAAGAGGAAGCATTAAAACTTACTGCAATGGCCCACCAGTGACGAAGTTTGCAGACGGCATAGGCCAGGATGAGAGAGGCAAACCTGAAAACAGCCAGGAGCTGAAGGTGGGAGGGGTGGGTGAGCAAAATGATGGAATGAAGAAAGAAATGATAGAAGGGAACATGGAGAGGCAGGAAACAACAACAAGAGATGAGATGAAAGGACAGAGAGACATTAAGGAACAAGCAGACAAAAATTCACAAATACATAATAAAGACAGATAAATTAACCCAAATAATCTGTTTATTAAAAACGTGAAGAATAAAGGAACATCTTACAAAAATGTCGAAGAAGGATGCGTGGTAGTCATAGTGCAGAACTTCTTTATCCAGCTGCTTCTGAATGCCACCGTTCACCTGTGAGACACAAACAAATGCTACCAGTCAAAACTATGAACTCTGAATTAGGCATGGACTAGTATGAGATTCTGGCGGTATGATAATCATAAGAAAAAATATCATGGTTTCATGGTATGGCGGTATTACGATTACAGCTCTAAAATGTTCCTAAAAGGAAGAAAAATAAAGACAGACATGTTAATTTAACCTGAATATACACTGCAATGACAGTGTGATGACAGTGTGAGGGGTTGTGATACTCTACGCTGCAGCTGCACCCACCTGACGGATTTCTGACCAGCACTTCCTGTCTTTTACCTTAGGAACGGTATGACAGAAAAATTGGCGGTTTGGGTTATCGTGGCTTTTTCAAATTGCGGTATACCTTGAACACGGTTATCATCCCATGCCTACTCTGAATCACTTCTTTTATTCTTCAGTTGATCAAAGATGTCCATAGATGGAAATACTGATGTGAACTTACATGGAATTAATTGGGACTCTTCATAAATGATAAAAATGATAGAAATGAGTGAAATTATTGTGAAAAGATGATATGTTCTCAGTGTTTCCAGCAATTTTGTATAATAGTCATTTTGAGGAAGGGATCATATTGTATGAATGTGTGTGTAACAATCATATCTGTCCCTTTTGTAAATTTCTCCATCGTGGGACTAATAAGAGGATTATCTTATTAACACAAAATAAATCTCCAAATTCCTGCAATTTTAACAGAAATAAGCACTTAAAACTAGGGCTGGGAAATAAATTAAAATTATATCAATATCGTGATATGAGACAACTTAGATTTTGGATATCGTAATATCACAATATGTCATCAGAGTTGCCTTTTCCTGGTTTTAAAGCTGCATTACAGTAAAATATATAATTTTCTGAACTTACCAGACTGTTCTGTTATTTACCTTTTACCCACTTTGTCATTATATCCACATTACTGATGATTATTTATCAAAGATTTCATAGTGAAAATATTTTGTAAAAACATCAACAGCCATCTCCATAATATTGTAATATCGATATCGAGGTATTTGGTCTAAATAAATATTGTGATATTTGATTTAGTCCATATCGCCCAGTCCTATTTAAAACATTGTAAAATTGTATCGTAATTGGCAATAATCACAAAAAATCCCCCAAAATCTAAATAATATATACTATATATGTAGATAAACACACTCGAGGAGTTGTTACATAGATTGTCGACAAAGGGTGAAATACGTTTAGTTTTTACTTGAGTCTCAAATTACCACCATCTACATATCACATTTTTATCTTATTTCTACTGAAGTGGGTTTTATTTTTCATCATATGCTTACATGAATGTTTTTTTACAGGCTCCTACATCCTTTTCATGTGAGCTGCATTTCTTACATGATTCTGATGAAAGGTGCTATACAACTAAAGTTTGTGTTATTATTATCATTTTTACTGGAAAACAAAATGTGCCTGGATCAGCAGTTCTTTCTAATCTGAAGGATGGGCAGATATCTTTTCCTGGATGTCAGAGTGACCCACAGATAAGAAGATGACTCACTGAGCAGCAGATGCAGGCTGGATAGAGTCGAGTTAAGGAGAAAAGCAACCGTCACATCAGCCAAACGGCTCACAGTGTGACCAACCGCAGTTACAAAGGAAGGCAGGCGGCTTTTCAGAGAGTCAATGAATCTAACCAGCATACATGTTGCAGTCTAAGTTAAGACTTAGTGCTGGGCGGTATGACCAAAAATGTATATCACGGTATTTTTCAAAATAAAAGCGGTTTCACGGTATATGACGGTATTTTTTTTCATGCATAATCAGCTGTTCACAACATCTTCTACTAGTTGAGAGAGGAATTACTACTCTACTGAAGTAGATTGACTTAAAATGGAATATTTTACTGTCATGATGAGTCAATAGGCAGTAATATGCTAACACTCCCGTTTCTCCTGTATTTTAGACTCATCTCCCACGGCCCTCCCATTTTGTCTTTTCTCCCGGGAATCTCCTGTAATGTACAGCCCCAACTTTGTTTGTTAATAATAATAATGATAACAGCCCAATAACAAAGGTTATATTTTGAAAGCTTAGACAGGAAGCCACCGCAGCTCCGTTATTTTAACAGAAGCTGAAACACACAGCGAAATGTTTTAACTGTAAATAAAAGTGCAGAGTTTCCAGCCTGCGTCAGACGATGCTGAGTTTACTGATTAATTATTAAAAACCAGGAGGTGATGTGTGAACTGTCGTCATGGTAACCAGCTCCGCAGGCAAACATCTTCTGGTGTCTGTTGAGCAGCAAGAAACGCAACACCGAAAAGGGTCGCGCGGCGCAGCGTAACGTAATGAAATAGCCTACACCGGTATGGCGACCGCGGTACATTAAACATTCATATCATAACGAAAATATATACACCGGTATTCCGCCCAGCACCATTAAGACTGAGTCCAAAATGTAAAGTTTAGTGCTATGAATGTGAGCAAATTACAAGTACATTAATAGAGAGTGTGTGTATCTAATGCAGGGGTGTCAAACATGCGGCCCGCGGGCCAGATACGGCCTGCCAAGGGGTGCTTTCCGGCCCACTTGCCATCCAGTACTCTTTTCCTTCCTTCCATCTGTCCTACCTTCCTTTCTTCCTTCTGTCCTTCCTTCCTTCTGTCCATTCTTCCTTCTGTCCTTCCTTCCACCTGTCCTTCCTTCCTTCCTTCCTTCCTTGTCTGTCCGTCCTTCACTATCTCTCTTTCCTACCTTTCTTCCGTCCTTCCTTTTGCCTGTCTTTCTTTCCTTCCCTTCTTATTTCCTTATTTCCTTCCTTCTTTCTTTCCTTTCATCTTATTAATGATCCGGCCCACATGAGATCAGATTGGTCTGTATGCGGCCCTTGAATGAAAATGAGTTTGACACCTCTGATCTACTGCATCTATTTCAACGCTCACTTTGCAGATACTGAAATGTTCTTGGACTGTACGTTGCTGTTAACACACTTCCTCATTCAGCGTTTAATGTTTAATGGCTTTGTGACCTTCATTTACTTCTCCAGCAGCATCTGACCTGCTTCCTTTCAGCCTTGACACATTTCATACCAACACATTTAACAATGATGTTACTGTTATGATGTTAAACATCACAATCATAGCTCGAGGTATTTATCGGACTTAGTGTGCCATTAAATGACAAACGAGGTCAGTTGAATTTAACAGGCAACACTTGTTAGAGTAGCTACATGTAAATATGAGCTGGTTAATGTTTAATTAACATCTCTGACTTATCAAACAGGACAAGTGTAAACTCTGCTGTTACATAAGCATTATAAAACAGACAAACTCATAAACGTCCTGTGAGCTTTTCCCCTGATACAACACAGGACTGACTTAGAAAAGTTAGTTATTTTCTCTACTGTACAGAAATAGTTTTATTCCCATAATGACAGAGCGGCTACTTTCTCTTGTATTGTACATACTGCGTTTGAAGAGTTTCCATTTTCCATGAAATAACTTGAGGATGAGAATATTTAGCTTTCTTGTGCATTTCTTCGTTCCTAACTGTGACAACTATAAATATCTAAATCATGTTCAACCTATAATAATAATTATAAAAAAAACACTTAACTATTTAACTCTACAAACCTTGTAAATTATTAAACAGTACCATGATGTTATAATTATTTAATTAATGAAATAACTCTTTGAAACTGTATTTAATTTGTCTAATAAGGCAACCTGCTAATGATTCTTTTAGATGGTTTTACTTTAAAATGCATTTCTGTGAGTCTTTAAACCATAGTTGGGTTTAAAAAAACCTTAAATTAAACTTCAAGTCAAGTTTTTATTTATTATTATCTGCCTCAAAAACATTATATTTTTTTGAACAAATGAACAAGAAAAATTAAGACTTAAATTACTCATAAAACACAAAGTTTTATGAGTAATTTATGTCAGAACAGAATTTAGGTCAGAACCTGATGATTCATACATGGGACCTTCAAATGAACTATGTGATAGAAACACCTCGACACCTGAACTCACCACAACCGCGTGAACAACAAGAGAAACACGTAGTGAAACTAATGACGTCACAGTTTGCAGCACTGTCATGACTCATAGCAGCCAATGTAGCAGCTATCATCTATGTTAATCTGTTTTTATCGTAGGGGTTGGGGGGAAAACTTGATACAGCATAGCATCCATAGACTGTATAAAAGAAATGGACGTAACATCCGTGATGTCACCCATTGGTTTGTGGACTGCTGCTCGGAAGCCAATAGTTTCGAATCTGGGCAGCGCCATCTTGAAAATTTCAGGTGCATATCGATAGCCTAAACCGTAAATACACTCATTACAGTACTTCAGTTATTCCTGATATTATTTTGCTTATTTTCTATTACTATAAGAAATCACACGCCCCTACAGATTGGAAATGTGACCCACTGTGATATCCACAATAAAATCTTTTTCCCCCCAACTCAACATTAACTGTGAGCCAAGCCAAAAAAACATCCACGACACAAACCGACATTTCTTACATTGAGCTCAATGATCCAGAGCAAAGTGATGAACAAGAGGTCGAACGTGACGAAGAGGCAGAAGGTCCTCCTCACGTCCGAGATGCACTTCTTCTCTCCGGCCTCGTACGACTCCACCCTTGCACAGATGGGCGTGGTGTTGATAGCCACCCTGCCGGTCAGCCGCGAATCAGCGCTACTGCTGCATCGGCTGTCCATCTTTGACCACGCCCCTCGGGCAGGGATGGCCCCGCCACTGGTCGATGTAGAAAAAAAGGTAGACTCGGAGTTAGCAGCGGCGGGTCATTGGAGTTTATATGAACAGGAATGCCGGGTTGTTTTGGGTGGATGTGGACTCAGTCAGCGGAGGTAAATCGCATCACTGCATCTGCAGGGAGGACAAATCAGAAAACACGAAAAATAAATGAATTAATTATGTACAGCGTCAGTCAAAAGTTTGGACACACTTCTCCATCCACTATAGTGAGGAAGTGTAGTTTAGAGTTCAAAGCTTTGGCCTTGACCTGCATAACACTTGATGTTTACTTGGTGTTTGTTGTTTGGGGATTTAGGCAAGCAGCAACCTCCAGTGCTGAAAAATAAAGCTAACGCAAAGAGCCAAAAACTGCAGTTCCTTGAATGGCACCAAAAGTGAGTCAATCTCCACAGACCCCGTGTTAAAATGGCCAACTTTACTGCAGAAATAAACACGTTTACAGCCTTGGATAAAAAAAACAGTTACAGCTAGTGTTAAGGTCAGCTCCACACGCTTGTCCAAATTGTGCAATGGTCACTTCTGGCTCCAAAAATCCAGGATTGCAACAGTCAGTAAATTTGAGGGTTCAGAACAAGAGTCAACAAACCAATGGGTGACCTCATGGTGGTTTAAGTCTATTATATTCACACAGTGTATGGTTTTAGGAAGTGAGACTAAATGTCCTTTTGAACTGACTGTAAGTTACTTCCACTATAAAAGGACAGAGTGGAAACTAGGGCTGTAACTAATCATTATTTTTTTAGTATCAATTAACCAGAAGATTATTTTCTCATTTAATTTAAGTTTTGTCAACAGTATTTTCAAATCAGTCTTCAAATGTTTTGTCCGACCAACAGTCCAAAAACCAAAGATATTAAGTTTACCATCATGTATGACAAAGAAATACATTAAATCATCACATCTGAGAAACTTTTTGCTTATAAAAGCGATTGAAACAATTATTAAATTATCAAGATATCTGCCTATTGAACAATCAAAACAATTTTGCTTCACTATTGGAGACGTGACAAAAATGAAGGTGTTACTTATTTAAAGTTTCACAGTGAAAAACTAATCTGATTGGTTAATATGTGGCTCCTGACTGGTGAAGGGAAGTATGTGACATCACCATAAAGAGATCTCTAATGTGAAATAATCAATACTGTAGTCTGTGCATGTTGGATCACATCACCCATACAAACATGCTTTAGCATGCATGTTATTGCGGTCTGACATCTGAGCTCATATCTTAAGGTTTACTGTTGAATGTCTGTGTGTCTGTGGCTGTGCTGGAAAAGAGCTTTGCTGTATGCAAAGGCAATGAGCCAACACGCTTTAACGACCTCGAGACACATCATGCAATTTCCCCTGAAACTAAAACCGTCCACCATCGGCAGCTTCCTCTTCACAGTCCACAGAGCTTTTACAGCTACACCACAATTTATGTTTAAACCTATTTTAAAGTGATACTGCACCAGTGGATGTTGGAAAGATGGATCTAAAATGTCTAAAAACACCATAGATTCAATTATTTTCACTGTTCTGTAAGATCAATATGTTCCAACCAAAGTTTCACCAAAACTAAGACACAGACGCTGTGTATTTTGACTTATTTGGGCAGTCTGGAGTGATTTGAGGGCTTTCTCCTCACATTTTTCTACTGCTTGTTGTTGTTTTGCTTCTGAAGATGTATTTTGCTTCGTCTTATTGTTTCACTTTTGGGGGAATTTGTCTGCACGTGTTTGTTTCTTGATTTACCATTTTGTCCTTCTGAAGCACTTTGTAATCTGTGGTTATGACAAGGACTTTATTATTATTAATGATGCTTTTATAATGTTGTTAAAACTCATCAACATTCTTGGATCTATTTATAACTGATCTCTGATTGGCCACAGCCTTTCCCTCTTTGTAAAGACAGATCTTAGGAGGAGTATTCCCCTTTTTGATATCATTGTTGGTGTTCTTTTCTTGTCAAATAACCAACTAGTTGATGGACAGATCATTCATCTGCAACTATTTTGATAATGGCTCACTTTTCGTCACTTCGTGGGAATTTGCTGGCTCTTCTAGATCTCTATCTAATTTCCTCGCAACAGAGCAGATTTCATTGTTACTGAGCCTATGATTTCCACACAGGACAGGAACACTATTTGAATGCATCATTTTACAGATAAAACAAGCAAACAGAAATAGCTTCAGGTCTTTGAGAGCAAAACTGGGCTGATGCACAAGAGACATTAAGGAAAAAATGAAAATAGCTTCCTGTTCAGAGTTTATTTGGCTTTCAAAATGTTGCCATCACTCAGAAACTATGCAAAGAAAGCAATGACAACAATGTTACAGTAACTCCAGCAATGACAACAGTCAGCAGGGAGAGGCTGATGGGTGCACAGGTCTGACTAGTTTGAGCATGAACCAGAATGCCTGCTCGACAAAACTGGAGCATCCGAGAAATGTCACAAAAACAAAAAGTATGAGAATCTACAACCCTAAAAAATTTAAACATAGTTCAGCTTTGTTGAGCTTAGACGTGTCAATTGGACTGATCTCTGAAGGGGCAGTTATAGTGTAGAGGAAGCTCCGCTGAACACTTTTGGTTTGAGTTGCTAATTTTAGGGGAACTTCATTCCTTCATAGATCTCACTTTTCCTGCAGCACATTTTAAAGCTGGCAGTGGCTTGACTCTTAAAACTATCTGCATGTTTACAGTACCAGTCAAAAGTTTGGACACACTTTCCCTTTCAAATCAATGAGAAAGTGAGTCCAAACTTTTGACTGGTACTGTACGTGAATAATCAAATCAAATATCGCAATATTTTTGACCAAATACCTCGATATCGATATTGAGACGATATTGTAGGGATGGCTGTCGGTGCTTTCACAAAATATTTACACAATGAGATTTTTGATAATTACTGTAATGCAGCCTTTAAACCAGTAAATGACAACACTTATGCCGTATCATGATATGCAGAATCTAAGACGATATCTAGACGCATAATATCACGATATCAAAATAATATTGATATATTGCTCAGCCCTCTTTGAAGGCATTATGAAACTGCATCATTCAGTTCGGTAGCAATTGTAAGCATGACACTTCTGAGACGATATCTAATCTCATATAACTATACTGGAGTCTATATCTAATCCCGTACCACGATATCTGAGACGTTATTTAATCTCATATCACGATATCAATATAATAATGACATATTCCCTGGCTCTGTACGTTAAGATACTTCAGACTAGATGGTGACATGGGAGTGGATTTTCACTCCTGTCTCGTCCCAATCCCGTGACGGATTTAAAAAAAGATTCTGTCCTGCCCGACTCCCGGAAGATTGACTCCTGTTCCCGTACTTTCCCCCTGGCGATATCCAGCACGCTTAATTAGACCATAATGACGGGTATGCAGGTCACATCACATGACCGCCTGCAACCAACCAGCAACCAGCCATATAGCTGACAGAGGAGACAAATAATAGAACTGCACATTGCATTATAACTCCAATATTGGCAACTGCAATATACATTATAAAGAATGAACTATGATTCCCATTTCCACCTGTTCCTCTTGATTTTTTCCCCGTCCCGTCTCAATCACGTGATCTAAAGTGAAATTCCCGTGGGAATCCCGTTACCCGCTGGATTCCCAAAAAAATGGTCATCCTCTACTTCAGACATGCTGTAAGCCTTTTGGATGGAAGCTGCCTTCTACAATGAACACATGAGGTAAATATTTAAAAAGGTGGTTTATTTTACACAACATAAGACTGATTGTATTCTATAAATCTTAAACAACAGCCACTGGTGGAATGTAACTAAGTAAATTTACTCCATTATTGTACGTTTATTACTCAAATTGCATGTTTTTATGTTTTTTTTATTTCGAATTCTTACTGTTAAATGTTTGTTTTATGTAAAGCACATTGAGTCGCCATTGTGTAAGAAATGCGCTATATGAATAAAGCTGCCTTGCCTTGCATCAGTACATTGGTGATCTGTTCTTAGATTCTTGTCAGATTTAATAGAGCTATCCTCAACTTAAAAAAAAAGAAAAGAAAAGAAATATCAGACGACTGCAGAGTTTCTACGGATTAGCAGCTTTAACTGAAACATTCGTGTAACGGTTCCTTCAGCATAATCATCCGTCTGCTGATGAACACAGTCATGCAGAAAAAGGCTCTTTGGGTCTTGTGCTTATTTAAGACCAAAGCATACTTGTGGAAATCACTGTGGCACCAGATCTGTGACTATCATTTATTAAGCACGACTAATGACATTTCTTTGCTGGGATCAGGTTTGGAGACGTAAAGCCAAAGCAAACAATGCTCAAAAAGCTGAAGAGGTGGTTATAATCATCTGTGAGTTTGTGACTGTGAGTGAGCTTGTTTACATTACATGGACGTTTGACTCTTTGTTAAAAAAGGCACACATTGTGCTTTTTGTGCTTATCTACTATTTATATATCGTTATGATGTTTAATATTAATGTTAAACACAGTTAAAGTTACAAATCTTGAGGTAAACATATTTAAAAATGCTCCCTGCAAGTCAAAAGTCATCCTGCAATGAATATTTAGCTCCCTTTGTATGATAATAGGGTGGACAAAATATTAGAAACACTTACACAAACACAATATAACACACTCCAGATCACCACCACCCACTACAACCTCAAAGGCTGGGTACCGGACCTCAATACCTTTAAAAGGTACCAAAATAAATCAATATCAAGTAGTAACGTAATGTCTCTCGATCCTTTTTGTACCCAGGAGCTAAAGAAATATGACTATTTGTATGGACTTGCTCACACAGCCAATCAACCCAAGCTGTCTTAGATTTAATGCGACATGTGATTGACCTACTTTGAAGACTTTCAAAATGCACGTGTGTAAAAAATCCAATCATTTAGATGTGGTGGTGTGGTGGCATTTTAAGCAATTTAATGCTTCTATTCAAATGACTGGTACCAAATGAAGTATTTAATTGGTATCTGTATCACTTTAAGGATATTTCTAGTACTTCTAATAAAATGCTTAATGTTTATAGAAAGAACAAATATTCAATATGTTCACTGGCATCTTTATTAGGTACAATCTAATGTAATCTAATGTAATCCAGTACAACAGCTCTGCTTTAAAATCTACGTTTATGAAGCTTATACATTTTGATGAAGCTGTCAGAGAGCAAACAGAGTATATTTATATTCTATTTATCTAAAAAAAACAACATTCACAATCACTATATTATAGTCCAGGAGAACATGTTACAGGACATGATGAATACGACATTATTGAAAGGTGTTTTTTTTTATTATTCTCTAGGTTTGAATATACAAAAATGTGTATCAGTTGCACAAAAATAGAAATAAAAAAGATGCATTTTTATTTCCATTTCTGTATACTGTGAGTCACATTAGGAAACAATCGAGCTTAGATAAATGTGTATAGGGTGCTTTTACACCTCTCACATGTCAAAATTGGGTCAAATTGGAGCCTGAACAGTATGTAAAGGGTTAAATGAACTCTTGAGTGCTTTAATGTGTCGCCTGGTATTTATTTCTCAGAAGACCAAAACACAAAACTGATGCTTTGTGACTCCAGTAAGTGTGCTATTACATGGGAGGCCTATACTGTCACAGCATGCAGCCACATCAATGCATCAAATCATAACGCTAATGTAATATAATATAAGTGGGTTAGCTGAATATGAAAGCTTCCTCTGCAATTACTGCTCAAACAAGGAAACGCAAAGTGCAACACTGGTTCAGCAAACATGCAATGCTTCTCTGTGGCGGAGAGGAGGCCAAAAAAACACAATAATAAAACACATGTGTTGTTGTTTTTTTCATTATGAATAACATGCATCTGGGCTGCTTTCTAACATGCAGGTCAGAAGAAAATAAAAAAGCAAATCATCATGGTTGCAGCAGGGATGTCTGCGGTGTTTACCAGCATCGTTTAGGACATTTTAACAGCGAGTTAGCGAGTTCATTTGAAGCCAAGCAGGTTTAAAATATCTCTGAAGTCTTCCTTACCTTGTTTTAAGACAGATAAGGCTCCTTGGTGTGTTTTACGAGGTGTGTCTGGTGTCTGAATCAATCCTCGGAAGGCTCCTGTCGGCAGATTTCAACCGCAACGCACCAGACGAGTCATCTGTTTCCCCTACCGCCTGCTCGGACAGGATGCAGGTAGCGCAAAGGATCCTGGGATATAGAGTTCTTTTAGCTAGCGTGGCGCTGGAGGACTCAACGCAAAACTGTCTATCTAGGGCGGATTAGGGTAAAATGGGACACTGATTTATGTGGGACAACTAAGATCCAGTGCATTTATCTCTTTTTCTATTCTATTCTTTTTCTATTCAATTAAATATTATTCTATTTTAAAGCTAACTAGTACCTATATGAGTACTGTGTAAGTTATACACATGAACATACAGGCTACTATTTTTTTAACCTAAAAACTATGGGTATGCACATTTCAGAAAGTTGTAGCAGATATAAGGTTGCTTTGTATAAATCTGAGTATTTCTAATCGTAAAAACTAACTAGTGTCCCAGGTTACAAAATCTACAAATTCTGAAATAATTTGGCATAAGGAATATTAATATAAATGTCATGTTCCTTTTAATTTAACAAGGAAACATCTTAGGGATTTCATAATGATATAAGGTGTTGATATAATGTATTGGACAAGTCAGAATTGAAAAAAAAGTGTCCCACATGATCCTAATCTACCCTATAACCTAACAATCTGGTCAAATGGTTTTCTGGTAGCAACGGAGGATTTAGTGATTTAGGGGCTCTATAGGCAAACTCTGTCTTACTTTAATGTATAATAGTAACATTATGTACAACAGTAATATTGGTGTAGAGTGATAATAGGCTATATCTGAGATTACTACACAGATTTAAAGTACCTGTAACTACTATCGTTTTTAATTCCTTTTGTAATGATGATTTTTATTATCCACTTTGCTGCTGCGTTAATGTAGATTTCCCCACTGTGGGACTAATAAAGGAATGTCTTATCATATCGTATCTTATCATCTTATTGTATCATATCTTATCTTGTCTTAAATGTTGGTATTAACAGTGGTAGAGGAAGGCTACAGTGGGGAAGATGCTCCTCTCATTGTTAATTTACTGAAAATACACAACACGTCTGATGCTCTATATAAAATTGTCTTTAATATTGTCCCTTTACATTACATTCAATCCATTTCATGTGTAATATCTTAGCTAACTTTCACATTGATACTAAGAAATAGAAGAGAGAATCACAGCCAGGTCTGCTCAGATCACAAGTACATTGATAAAATATAAATTATCACTCCCGTCAGGTAGGCACGGACCACAGTTCTTTGTTACAGATGATTTTATTACGACCATCTCCGTTGAACTGTTAACATACAACACGCAATTAAACATATTTCACATACAACACAGTAAAAGAAAATTAAATACCTCGCTGGCTGCACCCCTGAGAGAATGAGTCTACCATGCGACAAAACATTTCTTTTTCTTCTTCTTCTTCTTGGAGTGTTACAATCAAAACAAAATCTTGGTGTGAAGTGTCACATCAAACTAAGTCCGTCACTCAACAGAGAATAGACATTATTTCCTCTTAGGCTGAAGTGTTGAATAAAGAAATTAAATATGCATTAAAAATAAACAGTGTTAAATAAAATATTCTACAAAACATAAATGACAACAAAAATAATATTTATGGCAGTTAAATAAATGTTTATGATTTCTGTCTATGTTCAAACTTTCATCCACAGCTAAATTTCTTTCAAAAACTGATGAGTGAACATGACCAGTAAAGGGTCTGCTGTCCAGGATAGAGGTGTCTTCACTTGTCTGCACTGCACTGTGGCACCGACTGTTTCTGTAAATATAATCACATGTGTAAAATAATTGTACATGCCTCAGTTTGAGCTCAATGTAAATCCTGAAATGTATAAAATTTGAACAAACTGACTGACATAGTGTGATTACAATATATACATAATATTTAAATCTCTCTTCACTGATATGGTTTGAAGTTGCCAAAGACTCAGTGAAGTTTGTACATGTCTTCCTGCAGTGAACATCACAACAGCTCAACAATTGAAATCTGAAAACTAATGCATGACACAAGAGGGCGCCTTCGTCCTGTTTATCAGGGACATAGTGGAGGTTAAAGCTCCTCAACTCAGTTTGTCTGCAGTTGTAGTTGAGAGTGTTTTCAGGGAGATAAGATGTTGGTATGAAACTGCTGCAGGTTATTAGGTTATTAACTTGAAGTCAAAGTGCAGACAATTTTGCTGTTTTCCTTCTTATTCTTGTTTTTTAGATCACTGACAGACTGTACTGTGTGTTTCATGTTCTTTGTGTTAGAGGGCCAATATGAGTGTAAAAGCCACATTGATACTTGTTAAGTTTTAGTAGTTTTATCATTTTGTAATGCTCATTTAAGTATACCAATGCAATGATGACATCACCGCCTCCTAAGCAGACGAGGTTAAGCAGCCCACAGAGCTACACAGTTTTTGACCATACAATAGAGAAAAATCTTGTAACTTTATTTTTACTTTTTCAGTAAAGTTTTTTCATGAACAGAAGTTACTGCCTCCGAAGATGTTTGTGTGTCAAGCTTAAAAGCCAAGAGGACTGCTTAATAGTGGTGGTAAAGTGCATGGAGAAAAGATTGCCGCTACAATGAGGTGTAACATCTATAGGTGAGACATGGTCTGTGGCAGCTGCAGCATGGAAGAATAAAAATCACCTAACTGACTGTGAGATGCAGTTAGTCTGTAATATAAAAATAACTTTTATCTGAACACTTTTGTAAATAACAGATTTCAGTTTCAGAGGGCTGGCTAAGTAGAGTTTTGACCTTATATGTGGTGTGACAGACCAAACGGTTGTTTGTGTGAAAAGAAAGTAAAAAATGATTTTGATCATTATGTCAAGGAAAACTAGGAAGATAAAAAAAAAAACTAAACCACAACAAAACAAACACGTTTTTTTGAGATTCAAATGGTATACATTTTTGAATAGGCCTATTTTGAGAAATTATTTCAGCAGATCATTAAACCATCAGAGGACCCTGGCCAGAAATTTGTGACAGAAAATGTCTAAATTGACTAAATATACAAATAACATATTGATTGTTAAAAGCAACACGTGAAAGAAAACTGAGATCCTGAAATGAAGACAAAGAAAAAGAAGTTGTTCATTCTTAAGATAAACTGTTTTATTCATGATTTAAACCTTCAGTTTGTTCACACATTAAATCAGTAAAGTCTGTTAAATGAGTCTTGTTCAATGATTTCATGTTCAGATTCATTTTAACCACACAATAATAACAAATAGTAGGAAATTATCTCCTTATTATCATGATAATTACAGTTACAACACATTTCTTTACAAATGTACAAAGTGATATGAGCAAAATATATTTGATAATGGAAAGGTAACATTTAGAGAAACAGAACAACCAATGACAATCTATGTGCAGTTCAGGAACATAGAGACAAAAACAGGAAGAATTACAACACAGAATCTGCCACAAGTCTAAAATGACTTCTGTCTATTTGAGTTTACACAACTCAGCTGTGTCTCCATAATGATAACAAAGCCAGAGTCCAGCATAGAGAGGCTGAGTGAATGTGGTCTGGACTCTGTGGAGGAGAGTCATGGTTTCAGAGACGCTGTAGAAGGACAGAATACCTGCTCTGTGATCCAGGTACACTCCTACTCTGGAAGAATAAGGACCCGAGACGGGAGTTGAGATATTGTTGAACCAGAACTCATAATTTTTTGTGTCACATTTCAAAGCCCAAGATTTTTTATTATATCCGAAGTTACATTCTTCTGAGCAGCCTACTCTTCTGATATTCTTGTATGCAATTGCTACATAACCTCCTCTCCCTCTCCACTCCACCTCCCAGTAACAAGGTCCAGTGAGACTCTCTTTACTCAGGACCTGACACCATCTAAAGAATCTGTCCGGGTGGCTGGAATAAGAATTTGGTATTGTTAATTTTGCTTTTCTGTTTCCATCAGATAACAACAAACGTGTGTTTGCTGTGTTTGGATCCAGAGTGATTTTACATGAGTATTTCAAGAACTCAGCTCTGGTTTTGGGCTCTGTTTCTGGTTGTGGCAGTAAAACCTTCACCTCAGTCTCTGTCAGTGAGATGTTTGTCCATTTGTCCCTCAGGATGTCCTGTAGTTTATCTCTGAGCTCTGACACAGCTGCTGTCACATCCTCAAAGTATCTCAGAGGACGGATATTGATGCTGGATGAGTCTGTAGGTTCACTGAGTTGTGACACTGAGGGGTAGTTGTGTAGAAACTGGTTGTGATCCTCTGTGTGTGAGAGCTTCTTCAGTTCAGCATCTTTCCTCTTCAGCTCAGTGATCTCCTGCTGCAGCTTCTCCTGAAGCTCTTTGACTCGACTCACTTCAGTTTCCTGCTGGGATCTGATCTGCTGCTTCACATCAGAGCTTCTTTTCTGGATGTAACAGATCAGCTGAGTGAAGATCTTCTCACTGTCCTCCACTGCTTCATCAGCAGAGCGATTGATGGCCTCCACCTCCTGTTGAAGCAGCTTCACATCTTTCTCTATGTCCTGGATTCTCTGCTGGATGTTTAGTCGACTCACCTCGAGCTCTCTCTGCCTCTCAGTCCTTTCTGCTGCAGCTGAGACCGTGTCATGACCTTTATGTTCATCCACAGAGCAGAGATAACAGATACTCTGCTGATCAGTACGGCAGAACATCTTCATCACCTCATCATGAAGAGAGCAGATGTTCTCCTGGAGCTTCTTGGAGGGCTCGACCAGCTTGTGTTTCTTTAATGGAGCTACATCATAATGAGGCTGGAGATGTTTCTCACAGTAAGAAGCCAGACATACCAGACAGGACTTGATGGCTTTCAGCTTCCTCCCAGGACAGAAATCACAGGCCACATCTTCAGGTCCGGCATAACTGTGATCAGCAGCAGCAGCTTGGAGTCCAGTCTTCTTCAGCTCCTCCATTAAATCTGCTAACATGGTGTTTTTCATCAGGACAGGCCTCGGTGTGAATGTCTGTCTGCACTGAGGGCAGCTGTAGATTTCATTCTCATCCTCTCCATCCCAGAAGTTGTTAATACAGCTCATGCAGTAGCTGTGTCCACAGGGAATAGCCACTGGATGCTTCAGTAGATCCAAACAGATCGAACAGCAGAATTTTGCTCCGTCCAGTTGATCTCCTTGCTGCGCCATTTCACCTCTTAGTGACAATGACTGTGTGAGTTTCATTTTCTGAGAATTGAAACTAGTTTGAGATCTTCTGAACGGCCTGTGATGTAAATGAAGGCTGACCGCTTACCACATGGTAACACCCATCTTCAAACTGTAGCTCTGAAGGGGAGGGAACAAGGAAGTATGAGGACAGAGTGGAGTTTGTTGTGTTTGATGGCAGAAAGAAGAGGAAGGAGTTATACCACAGTGTCTTTAACCTTTTTTATTCAACAAAGCTTATGTCTCATTTAAAAACATGGTTACAAATACCTTCATTATTATCTAAATAAAGTGGTCAGTTTCATCTTTAACTTAGATACACAAACATAAGAAAAGCTCAACCCCATCACTATTGTGGACAGCTGTGGTTCTCCCCTTTGACTTCGACAATACAGGTTACTAAGAGACTGTGGCCACCAGAAGGCGAACTTTCAACACTCATCACAGACTCACAAAACTGGTGAAATTAAGTTTCATACGAGTCGGGATAAAATGTGATGTAGCTCTATAATTGATCGTATCTCTACAATTATACAACCAGCAGTGACGTCTTTTGTGCAACCCCTGAATTGACTTGTCACTTTTTTCCAGTTACCACTCAGGAAAGGTTGATGTGCATTATGACTTATAACCACATTATGTTAAGATGTAGGTTTAAGAGGTTGATGTGTTCGAGCTAGGTGGGTGACATGTTTTGATTCAGAAAAGCTTGTAATTGGGAGCCTAGAGGTTATTCTCAGTGAGATGACACAACACATTAACATAACCATAATGTAAAGACCACACTGCTATGCTCTTGCAGGAGCTGATAACACTAAAACTTGACATAACAGGTGACATACAGATTTATGAAAATAAAAGAGTATTAAACGTATAAAGTCAGAAGGAAGCAGCTTTTTAGGGAGAGTGAGGTGGCTCTGAAAAGAGCCGTTGTGGTTTGTGAAGGAGAAGACAATTTAAGCTCTCTCTCCACGGATGCGGCGAGCCAGCTGGATGTCTTTGGGCATGATAGTGACCCTCTTGGCGTGGATGGCGCACAGGTTGGTGTCCTCGAACAGACCGACCAGGTAAGCCTCGCTGGCCTCCTGCAGAGCCATGACAGCGGAGCTCTGGAAGCGCAGGTCTGTCTTGAAGTCCTGAGCGATTTCTCTGACCAAACGCTGGAAGGGCAGCTTGCGGATGAGCAGCTCGGTGGATTTCTGGTAACGACGGATCTCTCTGAGAGCCACGGTACCGGGCCTGTAACGATGGGGCTTCTTCACTCCACCGGTGGCCGGGGCGCTCTTACGGGCAGCCTTGGTGGCCAGCTGCTTCCTGGGGGCTTTGCCTCCGGTAGATTTACGGGCTGTCTGCTTGGTTCTTGCCATTGCTTCTCGTTTCTCTGATCAGGAGAAAATAGTGTTGAGAAGAGGAGACACGCTGCTCTTAAAGTGTCGGAGTGGCTGCGGAGCTGTGACGCTGCTTCAGACCTCCGGGTCCTGATTGGTGAGCGGCTCTTCCTGGAGCTTAGCACCGCCTGCAGAAGCCTGAAGCTCCGCTGCTTATTGGACAAAAGTCGTTTGGAAAAAGTCCGCCAAAATGAGAGCAGCTCCCCCTCCACAGTACTGCTGGAAGCCTCTTTTCTAGTGGGTGGGACATCAGCCCCTCTGCTTTCTCCGTGTATATATAAAGGAGGTTTCCGCAGTCTGCTTTACACTTTCTGAGTTGAGACTCTAGAAATTAACTGAAATCATGAGTGGACGAGGCAAAACCGGAGGCAAGGCCCGCGCTAAGGCAAAGTCCCGCTCATCCCGTGCTGGGCTCCAGTTCCCAGTCGGTCGTGTTCACAGGCTGCTGAGGAAGGGTAACTATGCCCAGCGTGTTGGTGCCGGTGCCCCCGTCTACCTGGCGGCTGTGCTGGAGTACCTGACCGCTGAGATCCTGGAGCTGGCTGGAAACGCTGCCCGCGACAACAAGAAGACCAGGATCATCCCCCGTCACCTGCAGCTGGCTGTCCGCAACGACGAGGAGCTCAACAAGCTGCTGGGCGGAGTGACCATCGCTCAGGGTGGTGTGCTGCCCAACATCCAGGCTGTGCTGCTGCCCAAGAAGACCGAGAAACCCGCCAAGAAGTAAATCGAAGCCCCGGTTCCTCAACAACACAACGGCTCTTTTAAGAGCCACACACTTCTTATAAAGAGCTCATATCTTCATGTTTGTTAATTTAGAATTTTCTTCATGACCACTACTGACAATTTTGTGTTGAATCAGTTTTATGAGTACATGATTACAGAACAGTGGTTAGCATTTTAATAATAATAAAGTGCTTCTGATAGATTCAGATTTATATTACAGGAAAATGTATAAAATATTACTGAAAATAAATACTTAAAAGCTTAATTTTAACTAGGGCTACATAACTATCATTAATAGTATTATCATGTAGCTATGTCAATAAGGCTCTGTAAGAGCTACACTTTTGATTCTTATCAAAACTGGCAAGTTATGTTTGACTACAAGACGTCTGACTCCTTTATCTCATTCCATTGTGTAAGTGTATATCTTTTACCAATCATAACAAACATTAAGAGGAAATCTTTTTGATTCAAATCAGTTATCTTTTCCACGATAGGTTATAATTTTGATGTACTGGAAAACATTAACTACATAATGGTATCATTAATACATTGACAATGTTTTTTTTCTGTATTCTGTGCAGACCATGACCATCACTGTCTGCAAGTCAAGTTTCCCTTAGGGCATAATAAAGTATGAACTGAATTTATTTGAAAAACTGACATTTAGTGAGAAATTTACGGAGTAAACCGTTTGAGTAGTGAGTCAGTTTAGCTCCGTCAGTTAATATGTATATTGTGTCTACAACATGAGTTGACTTTACTGGATAATAGAAATCATAGTTCATTGTATTGTTAAAACACGTTGTGAGGATTATGCACTTTAGATAAGATGTGTGTGGCTCTTAAAAGAGCCTTTGTTGAGGGCTTAAGAGTGATGAGAGTTTACTTCTTCTTGGGTGCTGCCTTCTTTGCCTTGGGCTTGGCCACCTTCTTTGCGGGGGCTTTCTTGGCTGCGGGAGCCTTCTTCACCACCTTCTTGGGGCTCTTTGCGGCCTTTTTGGGGCTCTTGGCGGGCTTCTTAGCGGCCTTCTTGGGGCTCTTGGCTACTTTCTTGGCCGCTGCGGGCTTCTTGACCTTCTTGGGGGATTTCTTAGCGGCTGCTGTCTTGGCCTTCTTCGCTGCTGCGGGTTTCTTGGCGGCGGGCTTCTTGGCTTTAGGAGCGGCTTTCTTTGCGGGCTTGGCCTCAGCCTTCTTGCTCATCTTGAAGGAGCCGGAGGCCCCGCTCCCCTTGGTCTGGACCAGAGTCCCCTTGGTCACCAGACTCTTGACGGCGGTCTTAACGCGGGCATTGTTCTTGTCCACATCGTAACCTCCGGCAGCCAGAGCCTTCTTGAGGGCGGCCAGAGACACTCCGCTGCGCTCCTTGGAGGCGGACACAGCTTTAACGATGAGCTCGCTGACGCTGGGGCCAGTCTTCTTGGGCTTTGCTGCTGCCTTCTTCTTGGGGGCCTTAGCCGGGGCGGCTGCGGGAGCTGGAGCTACTTCTGCCATAGTTTGGTCGAGGATTAGTTCTACGTGAATCTCAGAGTCCGAGTAGACTGATGGAGTGTACGAGGCAGGAGGCTGTACTTAAACACACCATGAGAACCGTGTAGACTCAGTCCCGCTGCTGGCTCCTGTGAGCAGTGTGAATGTCTAACACTTGTGTTTTCTGCTAGTGAGAAAACAGTAAAAAATAAGTGTGAGAGAAGTGTTGAAGGCTGACAGTGAAGACAGCAGATAGCGGACATGTTTGTCTTCATATAGAAGTCATGTAGAGCTCTGATGCTCTCTGCATTTAGTTTGTGGAGCAAACAAACCTCACCTGTTCACCGCCGCGGACAGCACTGCTCAGCGGCTTTTCTCTCTCATTTATCTCCTAAAATACTGTAAAATACATCAGAACTCCTCCAAAAGCAGTTTTCCAGCTGGTTCACATGTTTGTTCACAGACTGAAAGTAAGAACTTTCATCTTTTGGTGATTAGTTTGTAATAAAATGAAGCTTTTGTGGTAGCAGCAAACACACTGATCAGGCTGATGAAGCAGTTGAGTCAAACGTCGTGTCAGCGCTGCTCCGTGGCTGTAAATATTTCTTCTTTTCTGATTAATTTTGATAAAAATAATCTGCAACACTGGTCTCTGTAATCGGTACTACGTGTATGTATCGTTCTTTCTATTACTTTTTATTAATTATTGCTGATGTACCAATGAACACATTAATCACAGCTGTCTGTTGGAGTGTGGTAAAATGTTTACACTGAAAAAAGCTGGTTCAGTTTTTTGCTTTGCTGCAGTATTTCATTACAGTTTTCTTCTGCTGATGGTAAAAGGAAATAATTCACTGACATTCAGGTTAGGACTTCCTTCTAAATTCTCTGAGTAAAACAACTTTTCACAGAGATTCTTAAAACGGTCTGGCATTGACTTCCGTATAAATGTATTTGTCGTAATGAGAAGGTCCGGGACTGGAATCTGTCATCTGACGTCTACAGGCCTGTATTACCTGTGAGAGCAGAAAGCACAGACACCTCCGGGGAAGAAGTTTAGGTTATTGAATGCATTAATAGAACATGAATGTTAATGGATATAGATGGATGGATAGAGAGAGAGAGAGAGGGAGGAGGAGAGAGGAGCTTAGTGCATCATGGGGGTCCCCCGGCAATCTCAGCCTATGGCAGCATAAATTAAGAGCTCAAAGCCCTCGCCTGCCCTAACTATAAGCTTTATCAAAAAGGAACGTTTTAAACCTACTCTTAAATATAGGGAGGGTGTCTACCCCCCGGACCAAATCTGGAAGATGGTTCCACAGGAGAGGAGCCTGATAATTGAAGGCTCTGCCTCCTGTTCTACTTTTAGAGATACTAAAAACCACAAATAGGCCTGCATGCTGGGAGCACAGTGTTCTCGAGGTACATAAAGTATATGATGGAGCCTGATCATTAAGACCTTTGACAGTCAAAAGGATCTTAAATTATATTCTAGATTTTACAGGAAGCTAAAACGGGAGTAATATGATCTCTCTTTCTCGTCTTTGTCAGAACACGAGCAGCTGCATTCTGGACCAGTTGAAGTGTTTAGAGACTTGTTAGGACTGCCTGATAATTAAATTACAATAATCCAGTAACAAAAGTGTGAGCTACTTTTTCAGCATCATTTTGAGACAATGTGCTTTATGTGTGAAGTGAAATATAAATCCAGATCAAATTTAACTACAGTGGTGCTGGATGTCATTAGATAATGTGTTTCTAAGGTGTTTGAGACCAAGCACATTAACTTTTTTCTGAGTTTAGTAGCAGGAAGTTGCACATAATCCAATTTACTATTTAATTATGCCATTGGTCACCTTATTTCTAAATTCCTTTAATTTATTAATGGCACAGCACATTTCCCCCCAATCATTTACATGCACATAAACACAAGGGTTAGACACAGAAGGTTGACATTGTGACTATTTGACAGATTTTACAGCTGCTTATTTTGTTGTTACTTACATATCAAAGTGTAATTTAAAGTTTTAAAAAAAAATTGTTCTTTAATGTCAGAAGCTGCTGCCTGGACTTCAGCCTGATTAGATCCATGTGGCCTCATCATCAAAACACTTTAGTCTGTCATGGTGTAGCCTGTTGACTACGTGCTGAGTCATACACCGTTTTTACAGTGGTATTTTTGACTATCTAGACATGAAAACAGGTTCACTTGAAAATGTAGTATTGCAGCATCGACACCTTGTGGCGCAGCCTTTTTTAGGTCGGTGGACACCGGTGGGGAATTAAGTCCGCCGCTCCTTTATTTTCCACTGGTCCTCGTTACTGTGGTCAGTAACACATGCAATACTCCCCTCCCAAAAACAAAAACACTAAAATTGTTATACTACAATGTAATATATAGTTTAAAAAAGGAGGTCATTATTCTGTCGAGGCTTCCATTGGTCTTTATAAGTAGACACAAAATCTCTTATTAAGCGTGGACACAAACCGTTTCATGAGGCCATCAGACAAACAAATCGATAATATGGACATTTAACAGAGGAAAAAGGCTCTTAGTTGAAGGTGTGGGTGGTCCTGAAAAGGACCTTTGAGTTGTTGGTACAAACAGCACTTGTTTACTTGGAGCTGGTGTACTTGGTGACGGCCTTAGTGCCCTCAGACACGGCGTGTTTGGCCAGCTCACCGGGCAGCAGCAGGCGGACAGCGGTCTGGATCTCCCTGGAGGTGATGGTGGAGCGCTTGTTGTAGTGAGCAAGGCGGGAAGCCTCACCAGCAATACGCTCAAAGATGTCTCCAACAAAGGAGTTCATGATGCCCATGGCCTTGGAGGAGATACCGGTATCAGGGTGAACCTGCTTCAGTACCTTGTACACGTAGATGGCATAGCTCTCCTTCCTTGTCTTTCTCTTCTTCTTGCCGGTCTTGGTGGCCTTAGACACGGCCTTCTTGGAGCCTTTCTTGGGTGCTTTGACTGGATCGGGCATGGTTATCTTCGTAGATTTCCACAAACGAATAATTTCAACAGCTTCAACCAGCCTCTAAATGTTCATCTAATGCAAATTTCACTGCGCTGTTGCTCGATCAGGATTGGCTTTCTTATTAGTGAGACTGAGCATGCGCGATACAAGACACCGCCCCAACCTTTGAGAAACCAAGTGAGCGCCTTTTTACTTAAAGAGCGCCAACCTCATCTGAAGAGCATATACTTTTTATAATATAATATGCAGTTCAACAATCCATAACTATAGATAAATAAACATATTGTATTTAGATTTAACATTCCACAACCTGACATGGTTTACTGATCTATGATAAAACATAAATACTTATGGATAGATTTAATTTAATCAATCTTTAATGGTGGTGCGTTTGTCTCTGAAATATGTTTAATAAATTATGTTGATATGAATTGTATTAACTTTGTCGTGCTGGATTCAGCTGACACATGAAGATCATGTTTCTCTGAGCTCTACAAAAACAATAATGGTGATTCCTGCACTCTTATAACAGGATGTCATGTCTCCTTTTATTGGAATAATTTGATTTCTAATATTTCCTGGATAAAGGTCTGGACTTACTTAACACACAAATACATGTTCAAGTAAAATGTTTCATATAAGATAATTAATCCTTCCAGATACTACCTTCTAATAATCAACTCTATTGACACTTCATGTGTTTTCTGTGAGCACTTTGATGAAAGTGCCTCTTTCATTTTAGAAATGCCATGATTTATCTCTATGGACTCTATCCATCATGCTCTCCACTGGTTCAGTAGTTCAATAGTGTGCTTTCTGTAACATGTCTTTATGAATCAGTCATTGTCACTCATGCCTTATAGTCCTGATGAACTCAACCTTGCAGGAAACAAAGCTTTAGTTCATGTTAAAGACAGGCGTGTTGTTCAATAAGTAACCTACCAACATTGCCATCAGGTTATTTTTCTATATTCATCTTTTATAGGTCAAATATACAGAGTAGCACTCAGTGGGCAGTCCTGCTTTACTTATCAGCTTCTAAGACTCCTTTAACATTAACAGATGTTTTATTCAAAACAGGCATTTGATCATAAATTAATATCTAGACTATTAACTTATTTCCTGATACTAAGTGTACAACTCTAGGAGGAGGTGGGTGGCCAGCGCTACTTTGTATCTCTTATGATTGTATCAAGATGCCATTGATGTTAACAGACACTTTATGTAGCCATAGGCATTATGTGCATAACATTTCTTCAAGACTTTTCTGATGTATCAAACCCTATGAACATATATCATGATATAATTTATGTAGAACACAGAACAGGACAACTCTTAGAGAAGGTGGGTGGCTCTTAAAAGAGCCTTTATGTTTGACTATTAGAGAGTCAGGATCAGATTTAACCTCCGAAACCGTACAGGGTGCGTCCCTGCCTCTTGAGAGCATAAACCACATCCATAGCGGTCACGGTCTTTCTCTTGGCGTGCTCGGTGTAGGTGACGGCATCACGGATGACATTCTCCAGGAAGACCTTCAACACACCGCGGGTCTCCTCGTAGATCAGACCGGAGATACGCTTGACACCACCGCGGCGAGCCAGACGGCGGATGGCGGGTTTGGTGATGCCCTGGATGTTATCACGGAGAACTTTACGGTGACGCTTGGCGCCTCCTTTTCCGAGTCCCTTTCCTCCCTTGCCTCTTCCACTCATGTTTACTGGTCTTCTTTTAACAAGTTAAAAGACGAATGTGAGATATGGAGTGCAGCTTCTCTATTTATAGCTTGTCTGCGGACCTAAAAGAGGACAGTTGGCGCGGATTTTGCTGGGCGGGATCAGATTCAGCAGATCCGCCCACGCAGTTACTCCAACGCAAAGTGATCTCCTTTTTTGGGGTGTTTTTCCCTCCATTTTATGTTATCGTATGAAATATGGCAGGTTAACCTGATAGCTAACATAGTGCTGTTAGTTGAAAAACAGATCCCTCAGCTGAAATGTTTGTATTGTTCTTGGTGCACATGTAAAGAAGCTGAATATGACACTGCTCTAATATAATACTTTATAATAAGCAGTTTTATGTGCTCACACGCGTTACAATATATTAAATATAATGTAGTTGTACTGTAGTGTGTTGTGAGCTTTTGTGTTAATAAAAGATACCAATAAATCAGTAAACAATGAAAATATAGTTTTAAACATATGCACAGAAGTTACAATGTGTGTCTTCTAAATGAAAAACTTTCAGAAAATGTATTTTTGAATGAGAAGGAAAATAAATGTTGAGAGTCAGTAAATATAACCGTCATAAAATTACTATGATAGATGTGATGGCTAAAAAAAAAAAAAAAAAAAAAATCACCTAACTGACTGTGAGATGCAGTCAGTCTGTAATATAAACATAATTTGTAGTGCCACAACAAAAGATATAACTATTTTTGTAAATGGGAGATTTCAGTTTTTGATTTTAATACATTTGTAAAAACACATTTTTCTGAGTCAGAAATCTTTCATTTTCACACAGCACAGAAGCCAACAGAGTTACAGATTGCACATATATAAAATGTTTAATTTATTTCATTTAAAATTCAGTCACCATTCATCTCTGCACACTTCTGCTCATCTTTGTTAGAATGGCCTCAGACTATAAATCTCAAACCAGAGTTGTGCATTGTGGAATATAATAGCTGTGATATGATGGACAGCAGGATGGATGCAGGGAAACACATATACAGTATATAAGATGCTGCCTGTAGTCACACAGTGTGTATGTCAATATAGACTCACAACAGAAATACAATACTTGAGTAGATAGTTGGTCAGAATCTCAGCCTATCTGTTTTATGTTGAAAGCGGCACATGTAGCGCTAAATGTCCAGCAGGGGGCAACAGTGCAACTACAAAACTAAAGTCCATGAATACCTAACTCTGCTTTCATTAAAGCACATTACAGAGAGCTCAAAGCTGACTTCACTCCTTTTATTAAACATCATGACAGCTTTTTATCTTCAACTTGTGATCAGGAACCAGAACATGATTATCACAACAAATCAAATATGGCGATATAGCACCTGAACATGAATCCTATGCATAAAACAGATCAGCTGCTGCTGATGTTCAAATATGACTAAGTAGGTACAGTCAGAGCTGTTCATGTGCATTCAGCAGTTTTCAGGTTGTTAATACAGTTTGAAACTAGAGACTTTATGAAATCTGATACTAAAATTATAACTGTTGATGTTACAATATAAAGATTTGTCATTTGTCCTCTCCAGAGTGACTTGACATGAATATTTTAAGAACTCAGCTCTGGTCTTGGGCTCTGTTTTTGAGTCTGACAGTAAAACGTCCACTTCAATAACATGCCTGCAGAGAAAAGAGCCAATGTGGCTGCAGAGGAAAAGCATATGACAATAGTCTGCACGGTTCAAGAGGTGCATGGACACTTGATTCAGATACTTGACTGACGGATGTGTATTTTTAGACTCATTGTTTATTATGTTTTTTTTTGTAGTTTTCACAGTGTCTGATGAAGGAAAAAAAGTACATACAATTATATTATTAAAGAGATAGTTAAATATACATATCACATTGTGTCCGTTTGTTCACAGAAGTCACAGCCTGTAACACTGATGCTGCATTCATGTCACATGGGAAAGATGGGAAAGAAGATTTCCGGGTTCACTAAAATTTACATCAGTTTTTGCACAGAGTCTTCCTGCGGGTCTCTTCTGTGAAGATGATTCTGAAGAAGGCAGACCACTATCCACACTTTAATAGCACACCACTCCTACAACAACTGTAACTAATACCACTGTACACTACAAAGTATAGAGATCAGTAACCATAAATTGTATACCAAATGATAGATGAAGACTATATCACACAGCAAGGACAAAGTGCAGACATTATCAATCAGTTAAGGAGGGAGCTGCACTGATGACACCATTAAAACAGATAGGTACAAAACACGTCCATTAAAGTGGTTGATGTCGTCTTTAACTTAGATGCACAAACATGAGAAAAGTGCAGCCAATGAGTAAAGTCTGTTAAATGACTCTTATTCAGTGATTTCATGTTCAGATTAATTTCATCCACACAACCAATTAGTTTAAAAAACAATGTCAGCTATGTACAAGCAAATAACAAAGTATCTCCCTTTTATCATGATAAAGCTTATTAAAAAAAACACATTTCTTTATACATTTACAAATTGATGAGAACAAAATATCTATGATGAAGGAAGTTCAGCTGTTTTCTTTGTTTAAGAAACAACAATCAATACAAATTTCAAACATTTATAACAAAGATAAGTTCAAATTTTCATCTTACAAAATATCAGTAAAGGTTAAAAACATTATCATGAGCAGTGATAGCCTCCATGGATAAACACAGACAGGAAAAAACATTGAAGGACACTCAAAATATCAACATAACAACAAATGAACAGGAAAAAGTTCAGAAACATGGAGAACTACCACACATAATCTGACACATTAAGTCTGAAATGACCTCTTTCTATTTGAGTTTACAGAACTCAGCTGCGTCTCCATCATCATGAAGCCAAACTCCAGCATAGAGAGGCTGAGTGAATGTGGTCTGGACTCTGTGGAGGAGAGTCATGGTTTCAGAGACGCTGTAGAAGGACAGAATACCTGCTCTGTGATCCAGGTACACTCCTAGTCTGGAGGAAACAGGACCTGAAACATCAGTTGATATGTTTTTGGACCAAAATTTATAACCATCAGTGTCACAATATAATGCCCAAGATTTGTCATTGAGTCCAAATCTACATTTATTTGAGCGTCCTGCTCTGCTGATATTCTTGTATACGACTGCTACAGAAATTTGTCTTCCTCTCCACTCCACCTCCCAGTAACAACGTCCAGTCAGACTCTCTCTACTCAGGACCTGATGCCAATGAGTGAATCTGTCTGGGTGTCTAGAATAAACCTGTGTTTGGCTTGTTAGTGTGGTTTTTCTGTTCCCCTCAGACAATAACAACTCCATGTTTGCTGTGTTTGGATCCAGTGTGATTTCAAGTAAATATTTTAAGAAGTCAGCTCTGGTCTTGGGTTCTGCTTCCGACAGTGAAATCTTCACTTCAGTCTCTCTCAGTGAGATGCTGGTCCATTTGTCCCTCAGGATGTCCTGTAGTTTATCTCTGAGCTCTGACACAGCTGCTGTCACATCCTCAAAGTATCTCAGAGGACAGATATTGATGCTGGATGAGTCTGTAGGTTCACTGAGTTGTGACACTGAGGGGTAGTCGTGTAGAAACTGGTTGTGATCCTCTGTGTGTGAGAGCTGTTTCAGTTCAGCATCTTTCCTCTTCAGCTCAGTGATCTCCTGCTGCAGCTTCTCCTGAAGCTCTTTGACTCGACTCATTTCAGTTTCCTGCTGGGATCTGATCTGCTGCTTCACATCAGAGCTTCTTTTCTGGATGTAACAGATCAGCTGAGTGAAGATCCTCTCACTGTCCTCCACTGCTTCATCAGCAGAGCGACTGACAGCCTCCACCTCCTGTTGAAGCAGCTTCACATCTTTCTCTCTGTCCTGGATTCTCTGCTGGATGTTTAGTCGACTCACCTCGAGCTCTCTCTGCCTCTCAGTCCTTTCTGCTGCAGCTGAGACTGTGTTGTGGCCTTTATGTTCCTCCACAGAGCAGAGATAACAGATACTCTGCTGATCAGTACGACAGAACATCTTCATCACTTCATCATGACGAGAGCAGATGTTCTCCTGGAGATTCTCTGAGGGTTCGACCAACTTGTGTTTTTTGAATTTTGATGATTCATAATGAGGCTGGAGGTGTTTCTCACAGTAAGAGATCAGACACACCAAACATGACTTTAAGGCTTTCAGCTTCCTGCCAGTGCAGACATCACAGGCCACATCTTCAGGTCCAGCATAGCAGTGATCAGCAGGATTATCTTGGAGTCCAGTCTTCTTCAGCTGGTTCATTAAATCTGCTAACATGGTGTTTTTCATGAGGACAGGCCTTGGTGTGAAGGTCTGTCTGCACTGAGGGCAGCTGTAGACTTTCTTGTCATCCTCTCCATCCCAGAAGTTGTTAATACAGCTCATGCAGTAGCTGTGTCCACAGGGAATAGCCACTGGATCCTTCAGTAGATGCAAACAGATCGAACAGCAGAATTTTGCTCCATCCAGCTGAGCTCCTTGTTGCGCCATTTCACCTCTCAGTAACAATGACTGTGTGAATTTCACTTCCTAGATTCACTAGAAATGAAACTAGTTTGGTCTAAGTAGCCTGTATAGCTTTAAAGAATGCCGGCTGACAGCTCACCAAATGTTGGTTACACCCACTTTCAAACTGTAGATCTGAAGGGGAGGAAACAAGGAAGTATGTGGACAGAGTGGCGCTTGTTGTGTTTGAATAAACAGGTAAAGGTCAACAAAGTTTTTGCAAACTTTAACTTACAGAAGTAAGCTGACTATATGATACTGGTTGGCCTACTTTGTGAAGGGGACATTGAAAAAGACCCCACATATTTTTAATCTTATTTTAATTTTTAAACATTTGGGAGCTGTGACTGATGGACACATTAACTTCACAGACCATATTGAATATAAGAAATCCAAACAGATGTCATTTCTGTTCAGGACATTTAATGATTATTGTATGTATATACCTGGTAGAACATCTAGTATGTGTCTTGGTCATGTTTTATGCAAGGCCAGATAAAATTGAACTTTAACCTCCTCTACATCTTTGGTTAGCAGGATGAATGCGCCCTCTTGTATTGCTCTTTAGTTTTCCTTTGTTGAGCTGCTGTGTTTTTCACTGCAGGAAGACATGTACAAACTTCAGAGTCTTTGGCAGCTTTAAACCATATCAGTAAGTAGAAATGTAAATCTAATATCACACTGTCCATTTGTTCACAGAAGTCACAGCCTGTAACATTGATGCTGCATTCATGTCACATGGGAAAGATGGGAGCGAGTAATTTCCAGTTCTCTAAAATTTACATCAGCTTTTGCAAACAGTCTTCCTGCAGGTCTCCTCTGTGGAGATGATTCTGGGGAAGGCAAATCACTATCCAGAGCTCAGCAGCAGCAGCACAGATTCAGCACTCTGGAAAGTCAGTAGCTACACTTTAATAGCACACCACTCTTACAATAAAACTGTAACTAATAGTACTGTACACTACAAAGTACTACATATACAGAAATCAATAACCATGACTTGTTTACCAAACTTTAGATGAAGACTATGTCACACAGCAAGGCCAAGTGCAGACATTATCAATCAGTTAAGGAGGGAGCTGCACTGATGACAACAATTAACTAGATAAGTACAAACACCTTCATTATATAAATAAGTAGCCAATGTCTTGTCTTCTTTAACTTAGATGTACACACATAAGAAAAGTGCAGCCTCATCTCCTCTTGGTGAATAGCTTTGGTCCTCAATCTTCCCCTCTAACTTCAACTGTGAGGGAGACTGACCACCAATCACTCATTGCAAGGCAAGGCAAGACAGCTAACTAACAGAATAAATTACATTTTAGAGGAAATTATTGATGAGGAACAAACATGTGCAATTAAAGGTGAGATTCTGTATAAATCGGAAGAAACAAAAAACTTGTATATAACATGACAAAAAAAAATCCTTTGATTATATATCAAGAGATTATCTATATGCAGTAATGAAAGCTTCTGGATTTCCTAAATATTTCATAAATATGATAAAATGCTTATATTTTAAATCAAGTGTTTGTGTTAATGGTGTTTTGACTCAGCCTTTTGAAGTCGAGGAGTAAAACAAGGCTGCGCTATGAGTGCTGCACTGTACGTATATTCTTTCTATAAATCCTCTAATCAAAAAGATAAAAGATGAGAAACGCATTACCAAAACATTCATAGGTAACAATCAGAGTATCAACTATTGCAAATGCTGATGATATTACTGTAATAATAAAAAAAGTTGAATGTTTTAATGGCTAATTTGTAATTCAGACAGTTATTTTATTTTGTGGTAGTATTGTATTTTGTTGTGATATTTGTGTAATACTTTCAAAAAAAGTTTTCTGTGATTTAGGATGAAATGTAATGTGTCCTTTCTATTAATCTGGGGTGATGTGCAGTATATATGGTCGGGCCCTATAGTCACAAAACACTTAAGTTTTTTTATGAAATATATGTTCATGAGGTAAATATGTCCAAAGCCTACAACAGTGTGATTTAACAATTTGATCAATCAATACATAATTAGCTTTGATGTGTGGAAATTAAATAAAAATAAAGACAGCAGAGGAAGTAGCTTTTTAGAGAAACTTGTGTGGCTCTGAAAAGAGCCGTTGTGGTTTATGAAGGAGAAGACAGTTTAAGCTCTCTCTCCACGGATGCGGCGAGCCAGCTGGATGTCTTTGGGCATGATGGTGACCCTCTTGGCGTGGATGGCGCACAGGTTGGTGTCCTCGAACAGACCGACCAGGTAAGCCTCGCTGGCCTCCTGCAGAGCCATGACAGCAGAGCTCTGGAAGCGGAGGTCGGTCTTGAAGTCCTGAGCGATTTCTCTGACCAGACGCTGGAAGGGCAGCTTGCGGATCAGCAGCTCGGTGGATTTCTGGTAACGACGGATCTCTCTGAGAGCCACGGTACCGGGCCTGTAACGATGGGGCTTCTTCACTCCACCGGTGGCCGGGGCGCTCTTACGGGCAGCCTTGGTGGCCAGCTGCTTCCTGGGGGCTTTGCCTCCGGTGGATTTACGGGCGGTTTGCTTGGTTCTTGCCATTGCTTGTCGTTTCTCTGATCAGGAGAAAATAGTGTTGAGAAGAGGAGACACGCTGCTCTTAAAGTGTCGGAGCTGCTGCGGAGCTGTGACGCTGCTTCAGACCTCCGGGTCCTGATTGGTGAGCGGCTCTTCCTGGAGCTCAGCACCGCCTACAGGAGCCTGAAGCTCCGCTGCTTATTGGGCAGAAGTCTTTTGAAAAAGTCCGCCAAAATGAGAGCGGCTCCTCCTCCACAGCACTGCTGAAAGTCTCTTTTCTGGTGGGTGGGACATCAGTCCTTTCCCTCCTCCGTGTACATATAAAGGAGGTTTCCGCAGTATGCTCCACACTTTCTGAGTTGAGACTCTAGAAACTAACTGAAATCATGAGTGGACGAGGCAAAACCGGAGGCAAGGCCCGCGCTAAGGCAAAGACCCGCTCCTCCCGTGCTGGACTCCAGTTCCCAGTCGGTCGTGTCCACAGGCATCTGAGGAAGGGTAACTATGCCCAGCGTGTTGGTGCCGGTGCCCCCGTCTACATGGCGGCTGTGCTGGAGTACCTGACTGCTGAGATCCTGGAGCTGGCTGGAAATGCTGCCCGCGACAACAAGAAGACCAGGATCATCCCCCGTCACCTGCAGTTGGCTGTCCGCAACGACGAGGAGCTCAACAAGCTGCTGGGCGGAGTGACCATCGCTCAGGGTGGTGTGCTGCCCAACATCCAGGCTGTGCTGCTGCCCAAGAAGACCGAGAAACCCGCCAAGAAGTAAATCTAATGCCCGGTTCCTCAACAACACAACGGCTCTTTTAAGAGCCACACACTTCTGATAAAGAGCTCATATCCTCGTGTTTGTTAAACACTATTTAAAACTGACATTAGGACCATTATTTGTTAACTGTCATTACTATAGGCTATTAGAAACTTTCTGACCACATGTACGATGTATCAGTTCGATTGATTATGCTGGATTGTTATATTGTGGTGGAAAAATATCGTATTACACGTATACTGCCCCAAATGCAAATAAGAAAAAAATGTGTTTTTAACAAACTTGGTTATAATATTATCTTATGTGGTGGTTTTAATACAGTGACCGATGAAAAAGACCGAATTGGATTTTCAGTTTTCAAATTGACTTCAGAGTGTAAACTTCTTAAATAAATATGCGAGGAAGTAGATTTAAAAGATGTGTCTAGAGTTGTGAACCCTTTAGGAACACATTTTACGCGTTATAACAAAACAAGAACTCAGATTGATAGAATATATGTATCGTCAATTATAAAATGGTACATTACCATACATTAACGAATAACGAATTCTCAGATCACTTATTAGTAAAAACATCTATTTCATCTGGTTCATGAGTCAATAGAGGATTCTGGAAATTGAATACACTGTGTTTGCATGATAAAGATTTAATACTAACTGAAACAAGAAATTAATAAAATCATTCAGCTAAAAATATTGGTAAAATCGGATGTTAAATTATGGGAACTATTAAAATATAGGATACAAGATTGAAGTGTAAAGAAATGAATAAACTTGAAAAATAAGTGACGTATTATTAAATCAATATATTTGATTAAAACAAATGAAACAAATCTAATTTAGACGAAGAAATAATTAACAATTTAAAGACACAGATGATCAACTTAATAATGAATTATTTAATATTTATAAACATCTAATTATAGAGCAAAAATAAATATTGTCAAAACTTTCATCCGATCCAAGCTCCTGTTTTTAGCAAACATCTTTTCGCCCATCCATAAACATGTGTCAATTTAATATGGGGGACAACCAGAGAAGTAACTTTATAAAAGGAGAGAACATGGTGGTTTGGGTGCTGCCATTTCCAGGAATGCTCTTTGGATAGGAGATTTACCAAAATGGAAGAAAAGAAGAGGAAGAGCAAGACAAGGCCCCTGTTATAAATTAATATATGGTGATTTTGTCTCGGAAAACCAACACCTTCAAATAGACTGGGGTGGCCTACCCAGCAAAATGATTTATAATAAAATAATGATTTTAAAAATGGTGGCCTGATTAATTATACAAACCTAACCTATGACGAAAGTATAGAGGTAATAAAAAACCTAAAGAGTAAAAACCTATCTGAGAGCATTCTGGATGAAAGGTGGCTAACATCGGTGGGCAGACTTCCTGTGAGAGCTGTTGTGTCTTGGAGTTGCTATGTTACGACCAAAAAATGTCCTATGATATATTGTAACGATGATGAGACACAACAGCATCTTATAATACTGTTACAGAGCACAGGAAGTCTGGAATACATTAAGAACTTTCGGTATACACTTTGATGTTAATTTGAACTCTGTGATGTGTATTGTATTATAAAAGAAAATCTACCGTTGAAACACAAAGAAGTGATGCATCTCATCATCAGTAGGCCTATTGTATGTTCAAAATTGTGGAAACCTAGATGTATAATGGTAATACATTTATGACTTCATTTTACTTAATAATTAACAACCTGTACACTTGCTGACAAGACCCTAAAACATATATTATTGTTTTTATAAGAAAAAAAAAACTTGACAGAGTAAAAAAAATCATCTCATGGAATCAAAGAAAAACGACTAGCCTATATTATAAAAACACATTAAGGATGATGCTCTTTATAGAAAGGTGTGTGGCTCTTAAAAGAGCCTTTGATCAGGTTGAGGGCTTCAGACTGATGACAGCTCACTTCTTCTTGGGTGCTGCCTTCTTTGCCTTGGGCTTGGCCACCTTCTTTGCGGGGGCTTTCTTGGCTGCTGGAGCCTTTTTGACCACTTTCTTGGGGCTCTTTGCGGCCTTTTTGGGGCTCTTGGCGGGCTTCTTAGCGGCCTTCTTGGGGCTCTTGGCTACTTTCTTGGCTGCTGCTGCGGGCTTCTTGACCTTCTTGGGGGATTTCTTAGCGGTTGCTGTCTTGGCCTTCTTAGCTGCTGCGGGTTTCTTGGCGGCGGGCTTCTTTGCTTTAGGAGCGGCTTTCTTTGCGGGCTTGGCCTCAGCCTTCTTGCTCATCTTGAAGGAGCCAGAGGCCCCGGTCCCCTTGATCTGGACCAGTGTCCCCTTGGTCACGAGACTCTTGACGGCGGTCTTAACGCGGGCCTTGTTCTTGTCCACATCGTAACCTCCGGCAGCCAGAGCCTTCTTGAGGGCGGCCAGAGACACTCCGCTGCGCTCCTTGGAGGCCGACACAGCTTTAACGATGAGCTCGCTGACACTGGGGCCAGTCTTCTTGGGCTTTGCTGCTGCCTTCTTCTTGGGGGCCTTAGCCGGGGCGGCTGCGGGAGCTGGAGCTACTTCTGCCATAGTTTGGTCGAGGATTAGTTCTACGTGAATCTCAGAGTCTGAGTAGACTGATGCAGAGTACGAGGCAGGAGGCTGCACTTAAACACACCATGAGAACCGTGTAGACTCAGCCCAGCTGATGGCTCCTGTGAGCAGTGTGATTGTCTAACACTTGTGTTTTCTGCTAGTGAGAAAACAGTAAAAAAATAAGTGTGAGAGAAGTGTTGAAGGCTGACAGTGAAGACAGCAGATAGCGGACATGTTTGTCTTCATATAGAAGTCATGTAGAGCTCTGATGCTCTCTGCATTTAGTTTGTGGAGCAAACAAACCTCACCTGTTCACCGCCGCGGACAGCACTGCTCAGCGGCTTTTCTCTCTCATTTCTCTCCTAAAATACTGTAAAATACATCCAAACTCCTCCAAAAGCAGTTTTCCAGCTGGTTCACATGTTTGTTCACAGACTGAAAGTAAAAACTTCCATCTGTTGGTGATCAGTTTGTTATAAAATGAAGCTTTTGTGGTAGCAGCAAACACACTGATCAGGCTGATGAAGCAGTTCAGTGAGACTTCCTGTCAGAGCTGCTCTGTGACTGTAAATATTTCTTCTGTTATTCTGAGGATTATTTAATAACAAATAATCCACAACACTGTTCTCTGCAACATGTCTTTGTGTCATAGTTATTATTCATGTTTCTATAGTAATGTGGAAACAGTGGATCAGTTATAATGTAAGAAATGATTGACATTATTACACCATGAATGCATCATTGGTGAATTGTAACATCATTTGATTGTCTTGTTGCAGTATTTAAGTTAAACATTGTTTTCTTTTCTCTGTGTATTCAGCTCTTGTTGACTTGATGTAAAATCTAGATTTACATCTTTCAAAACTTTGAGTACTATTGTGTTTTACAGAGGTTATGCTGAGCTGCTATAATCTATGAAGCTCTGTTTCATATACACATATAAAAGTAATTGTGTTTTCACTCAAATTCAAGTCAATTCAAAATGATGAAGCAGTGACGTGCGGTCAGGGGAGGCAGGTGAGGCCGTGCCTCACCTGTTATCATGGAAAAAGACTTAAAAATGAAAAAAATAATAAATGGTTATATTTGTCCAGTGATTTGCACTATAACGTTATTTTCTATCAAACTTAACCAGTTTCGGATTATTTTTAATTCAAAATCGCTGAATTTTCACATGTACTGATCAAACACTGAAAAGAGACGCGCAGTGAGGCAGCAGCGAGGCGAGCCTCACCATGGATTGCGCAATGACTCGGTTTACTGCGCTGGCATGCTATGCAGTGAGACAGTACAGCTGTACAGCTGTCTCTCTGTATGTCGCTATTAACATGTTCAAACACTTTTACTATATGAACTAAATTTCCATAGTGTAGCTGATGATATAATGTACAGTGTTTGTAGCGTGTTTCGTGTGCTGAGCAGCATAAAACGGCTGCAAAAAGTCACTAAGTGAGGCACGCAGTTCTCCGGCCTCATGGCAGGGGGCGCTCCTGATCCCAGTGATTCTTATTACGACTCATTAGCTGCAGAATAAGTGACAGTAAACTACAACTCATACAGTCTATGCTACAACTACAGTGAGCTAGTCGGCAAGTAAAGTAAGTAAGATAAGTAAGTAAAGGTAAGACCATAATAACGTTTTTTAAATTAAATGTGTTTTTTTGTGTGCTACAGTTTGTATGTGTAAAGAAAGCTGATATGAGATTTTAAACATAACCTGTTAACTGCTGCCAATCAAATGGTGAATAAGCTACTCTGTAGGGTTCATATGTTTGTAAATCTGATTGTGATGAAGTCAGTGCCTCACCAGACATGAACCTCACCGCACGTCACTGTGATGAAGATACAGTGTATCTTAATGAATCGCTTTGTAATGCTTACTTTTACATTTAAATATGTGACCAGGATGTGAAAATAGCCTCCTGGCTCTTAAACAGCAGTGTTTTATTGAGTTACGAGGAAGTTTTGCTTCACATATTTGTATTTACTGTTGGACTTCATGTTAATGTTTGCTTTTTTCTCTTTTTTTTTTTTGTGTCTCAATCCTCAAATTATGAAAATTACTGTTGTGTATTTTGATTATTTGTCCATAGTATACTATATATTCTAGTTGATGGAAATTAATATCAAAGATGAATAAAACATTGTCATATATTGTCACATGTTAAATACTTGCATTTATAACATTTAATAATGGCCTTGCTCATTTTTATACCCATTTTGGTAACTCTTTACTTGAATATCGTCATAAGAGTGACATGACACATATTCAAAAATACCCTGCTTTGATGTTTACAATGCAGTAACACTGGGACTAAAGTTAGTGACTTAAGTTTCTGCCTAAAACATTTGTTGTCATAATTGTTACATGACACATTCATGAACATGTCATAAACATTTATGATTGTTGTTTTTTTTATAACAAGTTGACATTGTTTGGGTTGTCTTGATTATGACAAGTTGGCATTAATCAAAGTTTAATTACCAGAAAATGTCTTTGTCATGACATCATAACATTAACAAAATATGCACTTATTTTTGTGTTTATGGTAAGTTGACATAATGGTCATTATAATCAGATGTGCAAGGTTACAGACCAATTCTAGCACTTGGTTATAGATGTTTTGACAGGATACGGACAGGATACCCAAAACTGACTGTCATGACACCATTATGACAGTCTAATTAAGAAATGCTTTGACCTCAAGTAAAGTGGTAGCATTTTGATTTGTCATTAACATATCATGAAGGAGTCAAGTTGTCATGATAAGGACATCCCAAACAAATTTAATGTCAAGTTGTCATGACAAAGACAACTTCTGGTCATGTCACTTTGATTAATGTGAACTTGTCAAAATCAAGACAACCCGATCAATGTCAATTTGTTATTACAAAAACCGAATGACACTTAATGACAACAGTCATAAATGTTTATGACATTGACATAATGTGTATGACACGTTCATGACAGTGTCATGTCACTCTTATGACGATACCTTCAAGTAAAGGGTTACTGTTTTGTCCCCTTGTAAAAGTTCATGTGAACCTTGTTATTGCTTAAAGCATTATTCAAGCGTTATCATGGACACAAAATATTCACAATGCTTAGACTTTAATGTTGACAATGATTATTTGACGATTTATAAATTGCTCCTCTGGTCTTTATTTTGAAAGTCTGATCACATCCCTATTTGTTGTATGTTCTAAACTGTATTAACTGAACTGATATATGTAAGCAAACATTTGCTTCTTAAATGGAAAAAAAAAATTTAGGAAGAAACTTAGTCACTTAGTGTCAATTATATAGTTACATTGTAAACATCAAAGCAGGGTATTTTGAATACAGGAGCAGCTCTGAACTGTTAGTATAAACTTCAGTGTAAAAACAGCGACACCTTGTGGTCAAGGTACAGTAACAATGTCCAGTTCAATGGACTTTGGAAATGATTGAACGTCACCAGTTTGTATGCTTGATTACATCTTTTTGCAGACTTGTACTGGTTACTGTGATCAGTGGGAGATTTCATTAATTGGAAGTTCTTGGTTTCATTTCTGGCTAATCAATTAAACTTAGTTAACGTCTTTCAATGATATACTGCTAATAAACTTCATCTATCAGCTAACGACAAGTCCATTCTTGCATCAGAAATAATACAACCACTATGTAAAATGTAACAAAGGAATAAAGCTCTTAGTTGAAGGAGTGGGTGGTCCTGAAAAGGACCTTTGTGTTGTTGGTACAAACAGCAAGTTTACTTGGAGCTGGTGTACTTGGTGACGGCCTTGGTGCCCTCAGACACGGCGTGTTTGGCCAGCTCACCGGGCAGCAGCAGGCGGACGGCGGTCTGGATCTCCCTGGAGGTGATGGTGGAGCGCTTGTTGTAGTGAGCAAGGCGGGAAGCCTCACCAGCAATACGCTCAAAGATGTCTCCAACAAAGGAGTTCATGATGCCCATGGCCTTGGAGGAGATACCGGTATCAGGGTGGACCTGCTTCAGCACCTTGTACACGTAGATGGCATAGCTCTCCTTCCTTGTCTTTCTCTTCTTCTTGCCGGTCTTGGTGGCCTTAGACACGGCCTTCTTGGAGCCTTTCTTGGGTGCTTTGACTGGATCGGGCATGGTTATCTTCGCAGATTTCCACAAACGAATAACTCAAACAGCTTCAACCAGCCTCTAAATGTTCATCTGATGCAAATTAACTGTGCTGTTGCTCGAACAGGATTGGCTTTCGTGTTAGTGAAACTGAGCATGCGCAGCACAAGACACCGCCCCAACCTTTGAGGAACCATCTGAGCGCCTTTTTACTGAAAGAGCGCCAACCTCATTTTAAGACTATTCATTGTTCATAATATAATATGCAGTACAACAATCCATAACTATAGAGAAATAAATATATTGCATTTAGATATAACATTCCACAAACTGACATGTTTAATCAAAAATAAATCGTTCTCGTTTTCATTATTGTTACTATACCAAATTATATGACTATATCAAATTTAGGCCATACATGCTGCCACCAGCCATCCCCCACCCGGTTAACATAACCCCCCACATGTTTATAGTATAATGTATTCTACAAAAAAATACACAATTATAGCGAAATAAACATATTGCATTTAGATATAACATTCCACAAGCTGACATGTCTTACTGATATGATTAAAAAACAAAACATTTATGGGATATATTTCATTTAAGCAATATTTAACTGATTTGGGTGCTTTTCTCTCCTTTTATAAAAGTTATGTTGATATGGATTTTACTGACTTGTACGTGACCATGTTTCTCTGAACTCCACAAAAACAGTAAATCCTGCTCTTATAACAGGGTGTTATGTCATTAGAATTGAATATCTAAATGTAATGTGTTCTATATTAAATATAGGATTTAATATTTGCTGGAAATATTTAGCTTTAGACACATGTACGTTTAAGAGATGTTTTGTACTAATGCAATTCTTCCAATTATAACCCTTTTAATACTTCATGTTGTATGACTAATTACTGTTTGAGTAGTTGGTTTGTTTTTATGAATCACACTTTCCCTCGGACAAATGATATTTTTGAGGACGCTAAACAGATCATTTCCTTAAATGTCTATACAGGTATTATTGATACAACCAAATATATAATAATGAATATACACCAGGACAACTCTTAGAGAAGGTGGGTGGCTCTTAAAAGAGCCTTTGTGTTTGACTATCAGAGGGTCAGGATCAGATTTAACCTCCGAAACCGTACAGAGTGCGTCCCTGCCTCTTGAGAGCATAAACCACATCCATGGCTGTCACGGTCTTTCTCTTGGCGTGCTCGGTGTAGGTGACGGCATCACGGATGACATTCTCCAGGAAGACCTTCAACACACCGCGGGTCTCCTCGTAGATCAGACCGGAGATACGCTTGACACCACCGCGGCGAGCCAGACGGCGGATGGCGGGTTTGGTGATTCCCTGGATGTTATCACGGAGAACTTTACGGTGACGCTTGGCGCCTCCTTTACCGAGTCCCTTTCCTCCCTTGCCTCTTCCACTCATGTTTACTAATCTTCTTTCAAACAAGTTAAAAGACGAATGTGAGGTATGGAGTGCAGCGTCTCTATTTAGAGCTTGTCTGCGGACCTAAAAGAGGACAGTTGGCGCGGACTTTGTTGGCGGGATCAGATTTAACAGATCCTCCCACAGAGTTTTTCAAAGCACAGTGATCTGTTTCATGGCTTTCCCTCAATGTTGTGTTTCTCTGTGATTTTCAGATGAACCTGACAACTACATAACAACAGCTAACAGCATTTATATCAATAATCACGAGTCACGACCCTCTCCTCAGTGTCATGAAGGATATTTTAGAATATACATTTATCAGCCATAACATTAAAACAACTTGCCTAATATTGTGCATGTATCTACAGTTGCTCTACTGAAGGATTTCTCATATGCATCATTAAGCCTTGAGCAGCTTTGACTCAGGCTCACCAGTTGTCCTTTCTTGGACCTCTTTGGTAAGTACTGACCATTACCAGGAAAACCCCACAAGACTTGCTGTTCTGGAGATGTGCTGATCAGTCATCTAGCCGTCACAATTTGGCCCTTGTCAAAGTTACTTGGATCTTTACACTTGTCCACATTAAAGTGCAATGTGTCCAAAAGAAAATTAAAGGAAAAATGATTTTTGTCTGAATTATAATTCAGTTGTCTGCTGTTCACAAGTTCAATATGTTCCATAGGAAATGACAATTAATCAACGAAGAACTGCCTAATATATCCCACCCCTTGAAATGTGCTATTTTAACCCTTACATACTGTTCGGGTCAAATTTGACCCATTTTGACATTTGACAGCAGTAAAAATACCCTAAACATCATTCTTTAGCCTGAAATTTGGTGACTTCCTGAAGTGACCCAAAATACATAAAAATACAAATATTTTATTAATTTATATTTTTGTATAGGTTCTACACATTTTTGCACACTGAGGCTGTTACGGTTCAAATTTGACCCGTATCTATACAGATGGATTTTAGATCTACAAGTGTGGGTCAAATAAAGGTTTTATGGAATCTTGAAACTGTGAGAATGTACATGTCATGTTTGTGTGCATTTTGTAGTTCAAGGGGACCTCAGCACTGTCAGGAGAACTGTCTGTGTTCCCAAAACATTTGCATCAGATTCCCATGGAGACAGACAACTGCTGGTCTTGAAGGGGTAAAATATTGAAATAATAAAACAACATAGGAGTGATCATATATGGTGCATAAAGGGAACAGAAGTCATCCAGAGGTCAGACGATGCCTTGACACAGACACAAGATGTGCACCTGCATGTAATATAATGTACAAAGTAACACATTGGAATATGTTTGGGTTGGGAGGGAGGTGGTCGTTATAAAGGTAGGTATGAGCTGTCATTTCAGTGACAGACATCACGGCAGCAAGACTGAATGTCAACACATGTGCAAAATCCACACATGGAAAGTGTCCCACCTCTGCTTTGAATGCAGAGACTAGTTCACAATCAGCACTTTATATCTTATTATATAGCAGTGAGGACAGTGTTCAATGGTTATATCATGAAGTCCAAAAGTTCCAGAATGTTCATGTAATTTTCAAGTTCAATCAAATATATTAAAATCATATCTTTTTATTTCTTACATATATTATACTGTCTGATAGACTTTTTTTTTTGTTAACCAAAAATGAGTGGCATAGGCTATTTAAACATTCTGAATAGGTTTGTAGTTAAACATTTGGTGGAAATACTTGCTACAAGGGAATTCTCTTAGTGTGAAGGTACAGAATATGAACAGTATGTAAGGGTTGATCAGTGTTATTCACTTCACCTGTGTTCATGTTTTGGGTGATTGGTGTATTTACAGTCTACCCAGTTTATGTGAAGTATTATTTAAACTTTGGAATATCTTTGGAATATATTTGTCCATCAACAGGCCCACAGCTTACAGGGAGGAGCAGAGCTGCATCACAGTGAGTGATGAAGACTCCTACAGCAACCTGGGACACATGAAGAGAGTGAGGCCTGATAGAGGACTGAAGTACAAGCTGCAGGACATCCAGAAACTGCTCCTTAGTGTAATATTTCACATACACACCAACTGTAAAATTAAGTTTTATTTTATAGCTATCAGCAGATATTGCACCCAGCTACTGCAAAACTGTTCATGAGTGCCAAGCAACAAGAAAACATTTGCATTGGCTTCTTGGGCAAACAAAACTAAAAATAAGGCATATACAGGCATAAAAAAGACCATGATCCTCGCAAGACGATGCCCCCATCTTAACATGCAATGCAATTAAATAAATTGTATTCATTCAAATAAATTAAAATATAGCACGAAACGTTCTCATCCTCAAGACAATCACCAATGATGCATTCATGTTGCAATATTGTCAATATTAGGCTATTTCTTACATTACAACTGATCCACTGTTTCCACATTACTGTAGAACCATGAATAATAACTAACACACAGACATGTTGCAGAGAACAGTGTTATGGATTATTTGTTATTAAATAATCATCAGAATAACAGAAGAAATATATACAGTCACAGAGCAGCTCTGACAGGAAGTCTCACTGAACTGCTTCATCAGCCTGATCAGTGTGTTTGCTGCTACCACAAAAGCTTCATTTTATTACAAACTAATCACCAATAGATGAAAGTTTTTACTTTCAGTCTGTGAACAAACATGTGAGCCAGCTGGAAAACTGCTTTTGGAGGAGTTTGGATGTATTTTACAGCATTTTAGGAGAGAAATGAGAGAGAAAAGCCGCTGAGCAGTGCTGTCCGCGGCGGTGAACAGGTGAGGTTTGTTTGCTCCACAAACTAAATGCAGAGAGCATCAGAGCTCTACATGACTTCTATATGAAGACAAACATGTCCGCTATCTGCTGTCTTCACTGTCAGCCTTCAACACTTCTCTCACACTTATTTTTTTACTGTTTTATCACTAGCAGAAAACACAAGTGTTAGACATTCACACTGCTCACAGGAGCCAGCAGCTGGGCTGAGTCTACACGGTTCTCATGGTGTGTTTAAGTGCCGCCTCCTGCCTCGTATACTCCATCAGTCTACCCAGACTCTGAGATTCACGTAGAACTAATCCTCGACCAAACTATGGCAGAAGTAGCTCCAGCTCCCGCAGCCGCCCCGGCTAAAGCCCCCAAGAAGAAGGCAGCAGCAAAGCCCAAGAAGACTGGCCCCAGCGTCAGCGAGCTCATCGTTAAAGCTGTGTCCGCCTCCAAGGAGCGCAGCGGAGTGTCTCTGGCCGCCCTCAAGAAGGCTCTGGCTGCCGGAGGTTACGATGTGGACAAGAACAAGGCCCGCGTTAAGACCGCCGTCAAGAGTCTGGTGACCAAGGGGACACTGGTCCAGACCAAGGGGACCGGGGCCTCCGGCTCCTTCAAGATGAGCAAGAAGGCTGAGGCCAAGCCCGCAAAGAAAGCCGCTCCTAAAGCCAAGAAGCCCGCCGCCAAGAAACCCGCAGCAGCTAAGAAGGCCAAGACAGCAGCCGCTAAGAAATCCCCCAAGAAGGTCAAGAAGCCCGCAGCGGCCAAGAAAGTAGCCAAGAGCCCCAAGAAGGCCGCTAAGAAGCCCGCCAAGAGCCCCAAAAAGGCCGCAAAGAGCCCCAAGAAAGTGGTGAAGAAGGCTCCCGCAGCCAAGAAAGCCCCCGCAAAGAAGGTGGCCAAGCCCAAAGCAAAGAAGGCGGCACCCAAGAAGAAGTGAGCTGTCATCAGTCGTCTGAATCCCATAACCTGATCAAAGGCTCTTTTAAGAGCCACACACCTTTCTGTAAAGAGCATATTCCTAATAGTGTTTTTATAATATAGTATTTTCTCTTCAGTTGAGTTATGATCTGTTGTTTTCCCCTAGTTAAGTGTTTTTACAATAAATGATATATTTCAGACATATCAGTTTGACAGGAGAATGAGCTCATTTGGTCTGAGCAGGAACACAGACACTCACTCAGAATGACATGTATATAACTAACACTTAGCTGTAAGAATTAATACATCATAACAGATATTCTGCAATAACTTCAAATCTGATGGTGTTTATTATGACCAGTAAAAGGCATACAATGACCAATTCATTACTTACTTATTACTTCAGAGCTTCAGTGTGTTTTAGCTGCGCACCAGCTATTGTCAGGTCATTATAATTAAGTCATTTAATAAATACTTATGATGACTAATAATGATTTACTACAGTAAATATATTTATTGACTCATTTTATTGACTCAGTTTTAAGTTTATTTTGATTTATGAATTTGAGGTAGCCTACTACAAAGTTAAGTGTTAACAATGTTTTTATTTGTATTACTGATGAACTGTCAGGCTTGTATTAACTCATTAGAAAATACATGAATACATAAATAATGTGCTTTCTGCAGATGTAATATGTTCTTAATTGCACTTTTTATATAGCTAAGTTGAGATACATTGTACAGGTGGTCAGCAAATTAATAATAATAATAATAATAATAATAATAATAATAATAATAATATTAATAATAATAATAATAATAATAAATAAATGGTCCTAATATCAGTTTTAAATTGTGTTTAACAAACATGAGGATTTGGACTCTTTATCAGGAGTGTGTGGCTCTTAAAAGAGCCTTTGTGTTGTTGAGGAACGGGGCCTTAGATTTACTTCTTGGCGGGTTTCTCGGTCTTCTTGGGCAGCAGCACAGCCTGGATATTGGGCAGCACACCACCCTGAGCGATGGTCACTCCACCCAGCAGCTTGTTGAGCTCCTCGTCGTTGCGGACAGCCAGCTGCAGGTGACGGGGGATGATCCTGGTCTTCTTGTTGTCGCGGGCAGCGTTTCCAGCCAGCTCCAGGATCTCAGCGGTCAGGTACTCCAGCACAGCCGCAAGGTAGACGGGGGCACCGGCACCAACACGCTGGGCATAGTTGCCCTTCCTCAGATGCCTGTGGACACGACCGACTGGGAACTGGAGCCCAGCACGGGATGATCGGGTCTTTGCCTTAGCGCGGGCCTTGCCTCCGGTTTTGCCTCGTCCACTCATGATTTCAGATATTTTCTAGAGTCTCAACTTAGAAAGTGTGGCGAAAATACAGCGAACCTTCCTTTATATGTACACGGAGGAGGGAAAGGACTGATGTCCCACCCACCAGAAAAGAGGCTTTCAGCAGTGCTGTGGAGGGGGAGCCGCTCTCATTTTGGCGGACTTTTTCAAGCTACCTTCGTCCAATAAGCAGCGGAGCTTCAGGCTCCTGCAGGCGGTGCTAAGCTCCAGGAAGAGCCGCTCACCAATCAGGACCCGGAGGTCTGAATTAGCGTCACAGCTCCGCAGCCGCTCCGACTATTTAAAAGCAGCGTTTCCCGGCTATCAAACACTATTTTCTCCTGATCAGAGAAACGAGAAGCAATGGCAAGAACCAAGCAAACCGCCCGTAAATCTACCGGAGGCAAAGCCCCCAGGAAGCAGCTGGCCACCAAGGCTGCCCGTAAGAGCGCCCCGGCCACCGGTGGAGTCAAGAAGCCCCATCGTTACAGGCCCGGTACCGTGGCTCTCAGAGAGATCCGTCGTTACCAGAAATCCACCGAGCTGCTGATCCGCAAGCTGCCCTTCCAGCGTCTGGTCAGAGAAATCGCTCAGGACTTCAAGACCGACCTGCGCTTCCAGAGCTCTGCTGTCATGGCTCTGCAGGAGGCCAGCGAGGCTTACCTGGTCGGTCTGTTCGAGGACACCAACCTGTGCGCCATCCACGCCAAGAGGGTCACCATCATGCCCAAAGACATCCAGTTGGCTCGCCGCATCCGTGGAGAGAGAGCTTAAATTGTCTTCTTCTTTACAAACCACAACGGCTCTTTTCAGAGCCACCTCACCTTTCCTAAAGAGCTGCTTCCTCTGCTGCCTGTACACAATCAATATTTTATTACATTTTAACACATTATCACACAGGTTCATGTAATGTATTATTTCCAAATGACAACTATAACGTGAAAAAAGTCAGTATAATAAGTGTAATCTAAGAGTGCGTCATCAAACATGAATAATCAGACAGGATGACTCACAGAAAGCTGCATAGAGCTTTATTTCTTCAGTTATGTGGAAGTCAATTTGATGAGTGATTAAAGATCACCACCTTGTGGTCAGTCTCTTATTATATGTACAGTAGTAGCTGGAGGGGAAGAGTGAGGACCACAGCTTCTCACAAAGTGATAATACTGCACTTTTATCATGTTATGTCATCACAGCATCATCATGCTAACCAGAGATGTATTGGAGGTTAAAGTTCATTTTTTTCCCCTACATTCAGACTTCCATTAAGCATGACCAAGTTGAAAAACTGCCAGATATACACATAAATTGCTATTTTTTTCTCACTGAGTCTACAATCATTTAACTCCCTGAGCAGAAATCACATCTTTCTGGATTTCTTATAAATATAGTCAGTATTATCTGTGAAGTTAAGGTGTCCATCAGTCACAGTTCCCAAATGTTTAAACCTGTTGACAATTTCTGCAGAGTATGATTGTCAAAGGTTGACATTCATTAGGAGGTTTGTTGTTGCATAAGATAACATCTCTGGTTAAACTTTAATTTCAAACACAACACACTCTCCTCACAATACTGCTGCAGAGAAATTATATGATTAAAATACATTCAGTCCTTTGCAGTGTCCCCTTCACACAAAAGTCCAACCAGTACCATGTTGTCAGCTTAGTTCAGTAAGTTAACATTTGCAAAAACCCTGATGACACTTCTCTGTTTAATCAAACACAACAAGCTCCGCTCTGTCCACATGTCTTTATTCCATCCCCTTCAGATCTACACTTTGAAGATGGGTGCAACCAACATTTGGTGAAGCAACACATGCTGTTCAGATCAGAGTTCAAGCTAGTTTAACTCAGTTATTTTTATATTACAGACTGACTGCATCTCATAGTCAGCTAGGTGATTTTTATTTTTCCAGGTTGCAGCTGCTTCATCTGCAAGGCCTGGGACCCTCACATACCCTGTCCCACCCATAGACATACTATATCAAGCAAAAAGAAAGTACATAAAACACACTAGTTTGGCAGTAATTTGAAAAACAAACAAAATGCAAAATTGTCAGAGCATGAACTTAAAATTTGAATTCCTAATTACCCTGAAAACACTCTTAACACTCTTAACTGCAGACAACCTGAGTTGAGGAGTATTATCCTCCACTATGTCCCTGGTTAGCAGGATGAAGGCGCCCTCTTGTGTCATGCATGAATTTTCACATTTCAATTGTTGAGCTGTTGTGATTTTCACTACAGGTAGACATGTACAAACTTTACTCCATCTTTGGTAGTTTCAAATATATATTGTTATAATATCACTCATCATATAATCATATAATATCACTCTGTGCCAGTTTGTTCAAATAATTTCATACGTTTCAGAATTTCAAAGTTCACATTTAGCTTAAACTGAGGTGTATACAATTAATTTAAACATGTGATTATGATTTACAGAAGACACCTCTATCCTAGACAGCAGACCCTTTACTGTACATGTCAGTCTTTGAAAGAAGTGTAGAGATGGATGAAAGTTTGAACCTTGACAGAAATTATAAACATTTATATTGTACTAATATATGTGTTACCTGAGCAGACCTGGCTGTGGTTCTGTCTTCTGTTACTCTGTATTCATGTGAAAAGTTTACCCCATATTATACATGTAATTGTTTCGGTGACAATGTAATACAAGGCCAATAAACTTGAATCATGATTACATTTTTGATTGGTGCCGACACTTTAGGTTTTTTCGGATGACTTGCTTCATATTAGCTTCAGACAAACCTTTAAATACATTTTTGTACAGAAAGAGGACTGGATTTTACCCCCATCATATTACATTATGATAGTGTTTCCTGAGTTCCCTGAGCTCCAATTTTTTACGAGTTCCTTGTCAGTTAATAAGATCATTGGCAGCATCACCATCTTAACTTTTGAAAAACATCCTTCAATTATTATGAATAATTATAAGGATGGAGATAAATAATTCAATTATTGCTGTATTGATAATATTGGTTGTATTTTATATTTCATTTTTAATTGTATTTCTATGCACTGCAGAATAATACTGTAGCACACTTTTGGTTATTTGTGCACACACAGTAACGAGGACCAGTCTCTGCTAGAAATGTAATAAAGTATATTTAAATACTGGAAACACAAAGGAGCAACTGACTTTTGTTCTCTAACTTGAGTCATTGAGCTGAATACAGCTGCACTATATATTTTAACCACAAGGTGTCACTGTTATGAATCTAAAGTCTAAATGTAACACTACAGAGGTGCTCCTCATACACAAAAATCTACAATTCACACTTTCATACACACTTTTATATTTATTTTTTTAATCTGTTTTCAGAGATAAACTACAGGACATCCTGAAGGAGCAATGGACAAACATCTCACTGACAGTGACTGAAGTGGACGTTTTACTGTCAGTTTCACAACCAGAGCCCAAGAACGAAGCTGAGTTCTTAAAATATTCACATAAAATCACTCTGGATTAGAACACTGCCTACATATATTAGTTATTTTTTGATCAGGTCCTGAGTAGAGAGAGTCTGACTGGACTTGTTATTGGGAGGTGGAATGGAGTGGGATTTTATGTAGCAGTCACATACAAGAGTATCAGCAGAAAAGGAGACTGAAATGGGCTTTAAAATGTAACAAAAAAAGTTATACATTTTGGAACAATGTCTCATCTCCCATCTCAGGTCCTTGTTCCTCCAGACTAGGAGTGTACCTGGATCACAGAGCAGGTATTCTGTCCTTCTACAGCGTCTCTGAAACCATGACTCTCCTCCACAGAGTCCAGACCACATTCACTCAGCCTCTCTATGCTGGACTCTGGTTTAATTATGTTATATAAACTCAAATAGACAGCAGTCTGTGTTGTTGTTCTCTTTGGTTTTCATTTGTTGTTCGGTTGGTGTTTGAGTTTCTGTAAATGTCAGTTTCCTGTCTTTTTATTAATGGAGGCAATTTTAACCTTTAATTACATCTATCAGATGAAAATCTAAACTTCTCTTTGTTCTAAATCTCAGTTTCATGTCTTCATTGATACATTTCTTGTTGTTCTCTTCAGCATCTTAAACAGAGAAAATAGCACATTATCCTTTATTTTATACACTTTGTTCTCATCACGCTGTAAATTTGTAAAGAAAAGTGGTATACAAATGTAACTATCATGAACAATCAATAAGGAGATCATTTCCCATTATTCACCATTTACATCTTGAATAAAACAGTTCATATCAACAATAAATAATATGTTCTTCTCTCCTAATTTCAGGATTTCATTTACAGCTTCTGTGAAAATGTGAATGTGTTTTCTATAACACAGAAATAATATTTGATTTGTACATTTCATCAATGTAGACATTTTCTTATTTCAATTTTTGGCCAGGGCCCTGTGATGGTTAAATCATCTGCTGAAAAAAAATCTCAGAAAAGGTAAAAAGTAAAAAACAAAAAACAAAAAACAAAAAAACCTCCCTCTACACTCTTCCATCCTCTTCCAGTACACCATCACAATGGTCAGTCAGCAAACATAAAAAAGTAATAAGAAAATATATTAAAATTAAAAAAAAACTTAAATCTCTCATTTACAAAAGTATTCAGATATTATGTTGTGGCACTCCAAATTATGTGTATATTACAGACTGACTGCATCTCACAGTCATATAGGTGATTTTTATTCTTTCAGGCTGCAGCTACCATGGACCCTGTCCCACCCATAGACATACCATATTATATCAAGCAAAAAGCATGTAAATAAAACACACTTGTATGGCAGTAATAAAAAAACAAACAAATAAAGAAAAAAAAGCAAAGTTTTCAGCAGTTTAACTTAACATTTGCCTTCCTAATGACTCTTGTCAGTTTCATATCAACATTTATCAACATTTTATTACCTTGAAAACACATTCTTAACACTCTTAACTGTAGACAAACTGAAGTGCGGCTGCCACAAGTTTACATAGAGAGTGCATGGCAAGTCGCTGCAGGCTGCTTTTCGCCACTCTCCGTGTGTTCCCAGTGTAACCTGAGATGTCCCTGGTTAGCAGGATGAAGGCGTCCTCTTGTGTCCTTTATCAGTTTTCAGATTTCAGTTGTTGAGCTGTTGTGATTTTCACTTCATGAAGACATGTACAATACAGACTTAAGAAAAGTGCAGTCTCATCACTTTGTGAGCAGCTGTGGTCCTCACACATTTACTCTGTCTTTGCCAGCTTCAAAAATATGTAATATCACGTTGTGTCAGTTTGTTCAAATAATTTCATACTTTTCAGAATTAGCAGCTCAAATTGAGGTGTGTACAAATAATTTACATGTGTTATTATATTTACAGAATCAGTGCAGACAAGTGAAAACACCTCTAACCTGGACAGCAGACCCTCTACTGGTCATCTTCACTCTGTCAGTTTAAAAAAAAAGAGATTTAGAGATAGACAAAAGTTTGAACATTGATATAAACTATAAACATTTTAGATTGTATTAATATACATATGTTACATCAGCAGACCTGGCTGTGATTCTCTCTTCTGTTTCTCTGTATTAATGTGAAACGTTAACCCCATATTACACATGTAATTGTTTCAATGTAATTTACAGAGAACATTAAAGACAATGTAATACAAGGCCAGTAGACTTGAATCAGTATTACATTCTTGGTTGGTGTGGACACTTCAGGGTCTCTTATTAGCGTCAAATAAACCTTTAAAGAAGGAGGACTGTGGATTTAGTCCTCCATCACTTACATTATGAAGGGATCTTCTGACGGTCAGTATGAACATGAGGAATGATTACAGCAAGAAAAACATCTTTTAGTGTTCATTTGAGCTCCTGACTGTTATTTTAACAGACTTGAAAAATTGGTCTAGTAGTTTCTGTTTACATATAAAGTCATTTCTTCATTAAATTGTACACTAGAATAACTTTGTAGATCATTTCCATTGGTAACATGTATTTAAAGGTTATGGTAGCCCAGTAATGTTTATCATCAAAAAGATAATAATAATAATAATTAGTATTTATAATGTTATTTTTGTCATATTGTTTGTATCTGTCCTTTAACATTAAAAACCGGAAACCTATAAGTAACACATTTACTGATGTATTTAAATATATTTTATTAAAACAAAAGCTCACTACACATTACAGTAAACCTACATTATACTTAATAACACATCTGAACACAGAAATGTGCTTGTCTTCAGTCATTCATAAACTGTATTGTGATGTGATATAAGAGCAGTCTGACATTTTTAATGTTTTCATGTCCAACAAGAACAATGAACTGTTTCTACACAACAGCACAATGTTAGCTGTCAGGTTCACCCGCCAAATGTCACAGAAAAACACAATATGGAGGGAAAGCCATGAAACAGACCACTGTGCTTTGAAAAACTTCGTGGGAGGATCTGTTAAATCTGATCCCGCCCACAAAGTACGCGCAAACTGTCCTCTTTTAGGTCCGCAGACAAGCTCTAAATATAGAAGCTGCACTCCAAACCTCACGTTCATCTTTTAACTTGTTTGAAAGAACATTAGTAAAAATGAGTGGAAGAGGCAAGGGAGGAAAGGGACTCGGTAAAGGAGGCGCCAAGCGTCACCGTAAAGTTCTCCGTGATAACATCCAGGGAATCACCAAACCCGCCATCCGCCGTCTGGCTCGCCGCGGTGGTGTCAAGCGTATCTCCGGTCTGATCTACGAGGAGACCCGCGGTGTGTTGAAGGTCTTCCTGGAGAATGTCATCCGTGATGCCGTCACCTACACCGAGCACGCCAAGAGAAAGACCGTGACCGCCATGGATGTGGTTTATGCTCTGAAGAGGCAGGGACGCACCCTGTACGGTTTCGGAGGTTAAATCTGATCCTGACCCTCTGATAGTCAAACACAAAGGCTCTTTTAAGAGCCACCCACCTCCTCTAAGAGTTGTCCTTACCTATATCAACTACTGTGTACTGTATATTTAACTATATCATCAATAGGTATAAGTATCTGAGTGACATACAGCTGAAGTAACCTGCAATTAACACTTGCCTGAGAGGATGATCTGTAATTCAGACCGAAAACGTTAATTACATGTCAGACAACCAGAAAATGCAGTGTGTCAATGGAGATCATTTGAAGGGTAAATTAAATTGTACGAAAAACATGTTTTACTGTACAACTTGAATTAAATGTAAGAGCTTTCCTATTTCACTTTGGAGCATGAAATACACCAGTATGGTTTTGTATAAAAGTAATTGTGTCTACATGAAATAAACTTGATAATGCTTACCTTTTTAAATAAGACTAATTTTCAAGTGACCAGATTATGACTGCTTAATGTTTGCTTCCTCAAATTATAAAACTATCACTGATAGTATAGTATACTATTCTACTTGATTGAAATTCATAGATTCTTATGTATTATATTAAATGATGGCATTGTTCTTTTTTAACCCTGTATATATTTATATTATCTTGGGCTTTTTTTTATTTGGTTGATGTGGACCTGCGGATGTGTCCATGAATAAAGTTTCATTTCTTTCTATAGTTTGTTCATGATTTATTTCTGGATTTTTTGCCTTGTCATTTCACCTTGTATACATTTATTCATTTCCTGATTGTTGGATGTTTTTGATTTGTAGATTGCTCATCTTGTTCTGTCCTTTCTAGAAACAGTCTGAACACTTCATGTATTTATTGTATGTAAGTCAGATGCTATGTTAAGTAAATGACGAGAAGTATTAACATGTGCATTTATGTATAGCAGCAGCGTCACCCTGGTCAAATTATACAGTGCAGCCATATTCAGTTAAATGCAGTCTGGTCGCATGAAAACAAAAATACACTAGATGAAAAAAAACAAAACAAACAAAAAACTTCTTGGTTGATTTAATGGTAGACGAATATTTTCCCACAAACACTGAAAATCTTCAATCAGTTGAGATTAAATTGGTTGTGTGAGTTCATTATTGGATTTTTTTTTAAGTTTGTTTTAAGATCAAAGAAAACCAGCGTGTAACATTGAACAAAGGAATAAAGCTCTTAGTTGAAGGAGTGGGTGGTCCTGAAAAGGACCTTTGGGTTGTTGGTACAAACAGCACTTGTTTACTTGGAGCTGGTGTACTTTGTGACGGCCTTGGTGCCCTCAGACACGGCGTGTTTGGCCAGCTCACCGGGCAGCAGCAGGCGGACGGCGGTCTGGATCTCCCTGGAGGTGATGGTGGAGCGCTTGTTGTAGTGAGCAAGGCGGGAAGCCTCACCAGCAATACGCTCAAAGATGTCACCAACAAAGGAGTTCATGATGCCCATGGCCTTGGAGGAGATACCGGTATCAGGGTGGACCTGCTTCAGCACCTTGTACACGTAGATGGCATAGCTCTCCTTCCTTGTCTTTCTCTTCTTCTTGCCGGTCTTGGTGGCCTTAGACACGGCCTTCTTGGAGCCTTTCTTGGGTGCTTTGACTGGATCGGGCATGGTTATCTTCGCAGATTTCCACAGACGAATAACTTCAACAGCTTCAACCAGCCTCTAAATGTTCATCTGATGCAAATTATCTGTGCTGTTGCTCGAACAGGATTGGCTTTCTGTTAGTGAGACTGAGCATGCGCAACACAAGACACCGCCCCAACCTTTGAGGAACCATCTGAGCGCCTTTTTACTGAAAGAGCGCCAATCTCATTTGAAGAGTATCCACTGTTTATAATATAATATGCTTTACAAAAGTCCATAACTATAGAGATATAAACATAATTTATTTAGATTGAATATTCCACAAACTGACATATTTTACTGATCTATGATAAAACATATAAAACATAAAAAATAATTTCATCAATCTTTAATCCACATAAATAACAATACTCTCTCATGCTGGATTCAGCTGACACATGAAGATCATGTTTCTCTGATCTCCACAAAACAATAACAGTGATTCCTGCACTCTTATAACAGGATGGCATGTCACTTTTTATTGGAATAATTTGATTTCTAATATTTCCTGGATAAAGGTCTGGACTTACTTAACACACAAATACATGTTCAAGTCAAATGTTTCATATAAGATAATTAATCCTTCCAGGTAACCTTCTAATGATCAACTCTATTGACACTTCATGTGTTTTCTCTGAGCACTTTAATGAATGTGCCTCTTTGTTTTTTAGAAATGGCATGATTTATCTTTATAAATCTATCCATCATTGCTCTCAACTGGTCACTTTAAATATTCATTAGTGTGCTTCCTGTAACATGTCTTTATGAATCAGTCATTGTCACTCATGCCTTATAGTCCTGATGAACTCAACCTTGCAGGAAACAAAGTTTTAGCTCATGTTAAAGACAGGCGTGTTGTTCAATAAGTAACCTGCCGATATTATCAGGCTATTTTTCTATATTCATCTTTTAGAGGTCAAATAAACAGGAGCACTCAGTGGGCAATCCTGCTCTACTTATCAGCTTTTCAGACTCCTTTAACATTGACACTTTATTCAAAACAGGCATTTTATCATGAATTACTATCTACTTATTTCCTGATACAAAGTGTACAAGTCTAGGAGGAGGTGGGTGGCCAGCACTAGTTTGGATCTCAGGGTCTTATGATTGCGTCAAGACTCCATTGAAGTTAAGACACTTGATGTATAATATAGGCATCATATGGGTAACATTTCTTCAGGATTTTTCCTGATGTATCAAACCCTATGAACATAGTTCGTGATATAGTTACTGCAAAACACAAACAGGACAACTCTTAGAGAAGGTGGGTGGCTCTTAAAAGAGCCTTTGTGTTTGACTATCAGCGGGTCAGGATCAGATTTAACCTCCGAAACCGTACAGGGTGCGTCCCTGCCTCTTGAGAGCATAAACCACATCCATGGCGGTCACGGTCTTTCTCTTGGCGTGCTCGGTGTAGGTGACGGCATCACGGATGACATTCTCCAGGAAGACCTTCAACACACCGCGGGTCTCCTCGTAGATCAGACCGGAGATACGCTTGACACCACCGCGGCGAGCCAGACGGCGGATGGCGGGTTTGGTGATTCCCTGGATGTTATCACGGAGAACTTTACGGTGACGCTTGGCGCCTCCTTTTCCGAGTCCCTTTCCTCCCTTGCCTCTTCCACTCATGTTTACTAGACTTCTTTGAACAAATCAAAAGACGAATGTGAGACATGGAGTGCAGCTTCTGTATTTAGAGCTTGTCTGCGGACCTAAAAGAGGACAGCTGGCGCGGATTTGCTGGGCGGGATCAGATTCAGCAGATCCGCCCACGCAGTTACTCCAACGCAAAGTGATCGCTTTTTTTTGGGCGTTTTTCCCTTTTTTTAACCTGACAGCTAACATAGTGCTGTTGGTTGGAAACAGATCCCTAAGCTGAAATGTTTGTATTGTTCTTGGTGGACATGTAAAGAAGCTGAATGTGACACTGCTCTCATATAATACTTTATAATAAGCAGTTTTATGTGCTCACACGCGTTACAATATATTAAATATCATGTAGTTGTAGTGTGTTGTGAGTTTTTGTGATAATAAAAGATACAAATAAATCAGTAAACAATTAAAATTTAGTTTTAAACATATGCACAGAAGTTACAATGTGTATCTTCTAAATGAAAAACTTTCAGAAAATTTATTTTTGAATGAGAAGGAAAATAAATGTTGAGAGTCAGTAAATATAACCGTCATAAAATTACTATAATAGATGTGATGGCTAAAAAAACAAAAAACAATGTTTGAAAATATAAGATTATGTTATGTAAAGTTAATATGAGGCCATGAGGCTTGTCTGTGGTTGGGACGGGTCCGTGAGGGTCCTGGGCCTTACTGATGAGGGAGCTACGGCCTGGAGGAGCAAAAATCACCTAACTGACTGTGAGATGCAGTCAGTCTGTAATATAAAAATAATTCCCACAGCAAAAGATATGACTATTTTTGCAAATGGGAGGTTTCAGTTTTTGATTTTACTACATTTGTAAAAACACATTTTTCTGAGTCAGAAAGCTTTCACTTTCACACAGCACAGAAGCCAACAGAGTTACAGATTCCACATATATAAAAGATTTAATTTATTTCATTTAAAATTCAGTCACCATTCATCTCTGCACACTTCTGCTCATCTTTGTCAGAGCGGCCTCAGACTATAAATCTCAAACCAGAGATGTGCATTGTGGAATATAATAGCTGTGATATGATGGACAGCAGGATGGATACAGGGAAACACACATACAGTATGTAAGATGCTGCCTGTAGTCACACAGTGTGTATGTCAATATAGACTCACAACAGAAATACAATACTTGAGTAGATAGTTGGTCAGAATCTCAGCCTATCTGTTTTATGTTGAAAGCGGCACATGTAGCGCTAAATGTCCAGCAGGGGGCAACAGTGCAACTACAAAACTAAAGTCCATGAATACCTAACTCTGCTTTCATTAAAGCACATTACAGAGAGCTCAAAGCTGACTTCACTCCTTTTATTAAACATCATGACAGCTTTTTATCTTCAACTTGTGATCAGGAGCCAGAACATGATTATCACAACAAATCAAATATGACGATATAGCACCTGAACATGAATCCTATGCATAAAACAGATCAGCTGCTGCTGATGTTCAAATATGACCAAGCAGTTACGGTCAGAGCTGTTCATGTGCATTCAGCAGTTTTCAAGTTGTTAATACAGTTTGAAACTAGAGACTTTATGAAATCTGATTGACCAAAATTGATTTAGCGAAAGCAGATTTATTCATTTTATGATTTAATGTGATACCTGATACAGTTTTCATGTTTCATTTGGTGTAATTGTTAGTTTAGTTTAGTTTAGTTGAAACTGAGTTTGAGTGATAACTGAGGAATCTTAACAACATACATCTTCACAAAACATCGTATATGAACTCTTAATGGCTTAAAACTAAAATGAACATGTGAATTGTTTCTGATATTTATTCTGATTGGGCTGAATGCAGCTTCTAATATATTTCTGTACTAATTCACAAAGTGATGAAAACAAAATATCAATGATGAAGAACATTTCTGCTGTTTTCTCTGTTTACCATGCTGAAGTGGAGGGCAAACAACATCTAATACATCAATACAAACTTTAAACTTGATTTCTATTTACTAATTTGAATTTGCACTATTTCTTTCTTGTATTTCCAAGGTAAACAATACTCAGTTTTCTTCTGTATGGAAGTGCATGATGAAAAGGACAATAAAGTAGATTCTGAATTTTGAATGTTGAAGCTTGAACTACCATTCAGAGGTAAAGGACATGGAAGTTAGTAGTTTGGTTCATATTTGCATCTGAATAAATGTCAGTTAAGTTGAACATCATCATGAGCAGTGATGATCATAAAAACACAAAGGAAAAAGTGACATTTAGAGAAACTCAAAACAACAGCAGAAAAAGAAATAAAATATAAATGTTTTGAAAATTTCATTCAGTTGACAGCTGATCTCAGTGCAGTTCAGAAACATGGAGACAAAAAGACGAATAATTACAACACAGAATCTGACACATTAAGTCTGAAATGACTTTTATCTATTTGAGTTTACTGAACTCAGCTTTGGCTCCACACAAAAGAATCACTGCATAAAACCAGAGTCCAGCATAGAGAGGCTGAGTGAATGTGGTCTGGACTCTGTGGAGGAGAGTCATGGTTTCAGAGACGCTGTAGAAGGACAGAATACCTGCTCTGTGATCCAGGTACACTCCTACTCTGGAGGACTGAGAACCTGAGACGAGAGTTTGTTGTTGAAACAAAGAATATAACTTTTTGTTATAATATAAAGCCCTAGATTTGTCATTTGTCCACTTCAGAGTGACTTGACATGAATATTTTAAGAACTCAGCTCTGGTCTTGGGCTCTGTTTTTGAGTCTGACAGTAAAACGCCCACTTCAATCACATGCCTGCAGAGAAAAGAGCCAATGTGTCTGCAGAGGAAAAGTGTATACCAATTTGTTCACAGAAGTCACAGCCTGTAACACTGATGCTGCATTCATGTCACATGGGAAAGACGGAAGAGAAGAGTACCAGGTTCACTAAAATTTACATCAGTTTTTGCACAGAGTCTTCCTGCAGGTCTCTTCTGTGAAGATGATTTTGGAGAAGACAGACTACTATCCAGAGCTCAGTAGAAGCACAGGTCCAGCACTCTGGACACAAAACAGTAGTTACACTTTTACTTAGACAGTAGCACACCTTTTCTTGCAACTATTAACTAATACCACCATACACTACAATGGAGATCAGTAACCATAACTTGTTTACCAAACTGTAGATGTAGACTGTGTCAGACAGAAAGGACAAAGTGCAGGTCATATCAATCAGTTAAGGATACTGTTCATCATAATATTGAATGTGATCACCAATCTTTCAACACCCTAGCATGGACTTCCTTTATACAGTTCTGATTCAGGAAGAAATGTAATGTGTCCTTTCTCTATGAATCTGGTGTGATGTGCAGTATATATGGGCAGGCTGTATAGTTAAAAAAAAAAAAATATATATATATATATATATATATATATATATATATATATATATATATATATATATATATATATATATAGAAATGTATGTTCATGAGGTAAATATGTCCAAAGCCTACAACAGTGTGACTTCACATTTCCACACTGATAAAGTTACAATATTGTGTTTCAGAACTAGAGTTGACTGATCGCACCAATACATGATTAGTTTTGATGTGTGGAAATTAAACAAATGAATAAAAACAAGACAGAGGAAACAGCTTTTTAGGGAGACTGAGGTGGCTCTGAAAAGAGCCGTTGTGGTTTGTGAAGGAGAAGACAATTTATGCTCTCTCTCCACGGATGCGGCGAGCCAGCTGGATGTCTTTGGGCATGATGGTGACCCTCTTGGCGTGGATGGCGCACAGGTTGGTGTCCTCGAACAGACCGACCAGGTAAGCCTCGCTGGCCTCCTGCAGAGCCATGACAGCGGAGCTCTGGAAGCGCAGATCGGTCTTGAAATCCTGAGCGATTTCTCTGACCAGACGCTGGAAGGGCAGCTTGCGGATCAGCAGCTCGGTGGATTTCTGGTAACGACGGATCTCTCTGAGAGCCACGGTACCGGGCCTGTAACGATGGGGCTTCTTGACTCCACCGGTGGCCGGGGCGCTCTTACGGGCAGCCTTGGTGGCCAGCTGCTTCCTGGGGGCTTTGCCTCCGGTAGATTTACGGGCGGTCTGCTTGGTTCTTGCCATTGCTTCTCGTTTCTCTGATCAGGAGAAAATAGTGTTTAAAAGCGGAGACACGCTGCTCTTAAAGTGTCGGAGCTGCTGCGGAGCTGTGACGTTGCTTCAGACCTCCGGGTCCTGATTGGTGAGCGGCTCTTCCTGGAGCTCAGCACCGCCTACAGAAGCCTGAAGCTCCGCTGCTTATTGGACGAAGGTAGCTTGAAAAAGTCCGCCAAAATGAGAGCGGCTCCCCCTCCACAGCACTGCTGAAAGCCTCAGTCCTTCCCCTCCTCCGTGTACATATAAAGGAGGGTTTCTCTGTTTTCGCCACACTTTCTAAGTTGATACTTTAGAAAACAACTGCAATCATGAGTGGACGAGGTAAAACCGGAGGCAAAGCCCGCGCTAAGGCAAAGACCCGCTCATCCCGTGCTGGGCTTCAGTTCCCAGTCGGTCGTGTTCACAGGCATTTGAGGAAGGGCAACTATGCCCAGCGTGTTGGTGCCGGTGCCCCCGTCTACCTGGCGGCTGTGCTGGAGTACCTGACCGCTGAGATCCTGGAGCTGGCTGGAAACGCTGCCCGCGACAACAAGAAGACCAGGATCATCCCCCGCCACCTGCAGCTCGCTGTCCGCAACGACGAGGAGCTCAACAAGCTGCTTGGCGGAGTGACCATCGCTCAGGGTGGTGTGCTGCCCAACATCCAGGCTGTGCTGCTGCCCAAGAAGACCGAGAAACCCGCCAAGAAGTAAATTCAAGGCCCGGTTCTTTATCAACACAAAGGCTCTTTTAAGAGCCACACACTTCTGATAAAGAGTCTAAATCCTCATGTATGTTAATTTAGAATTTACTGTAGGACCATGATTTATTAATTATCATTACTAAATATTAAAGACTTGCTGACATCCACAAAGTGATAAAATATATATATTTATTCATAAAAATATAAATAAGGTAAATTCTGAACATATATCTATAGAACAGACCTATTAACACTTATGTTAATATGTGTAATGTGTAATAAAGTCCATACAAGTGTATAATTATCAACAGCAATTATGTAGTACGTCAAATTATAGAATGATGAGGGACTGCATAAATCAAAATGAGAAAATTGACAACTAAATATAAATACTATACCAAGTCTGAGTGTACATCATACAGATTCAGCCTACACAATTCACACATTTTGTAATTATAAATTAATCTGTAAAAATGAGTAACAATAAGCTCTTAAGTAATAAACAGTATAAGTGATATGCCTTTTACAGGTCATAATAAACATAAGTGATAATTTTCCAGAATGTTACAACATTAACTTTTATGGCTGAAAGTTATATCTATATAGGCCTATGTGTCAAATTAAGTGATATATTGTATGTGGTGCTGCTCAGATGCAATGAGCTCATTCTAGTGTCAAGTTTATGTCTATAAATATATTAAGTGAAAACACAATGATCACAATTAATGAAACTAAAAATACTGTATTATGAAAATACAGTTAGGATTATGCTCTTTATAGAAAGGTGTGTGGCTCTTAAAAGAGCCTTTGATGAGGTTGAGGGCTTCAGAGTGATGACAGTTTACTTCTTCTTGGGTGCTGCCTTCTTTGCCTTGGGCTTGGCCACCTTCTTTGCGGGGGCTTTCTTGGCTGCTGGAGCCTTCTTGACCACTTTCTTGGGGCTCTTTGCGGCCTTTTTGGGGCTCTTGGCGGGCTTCTTAGCGGCCTTCTTGGGGCTCTTGGCTACCTTCTTGGCCGCTGCGGGCTTCTTGACCTTCTTGGGGGATTTCTTAGCGGCTGCTGTCTTGGCCTTCTTAGCTGCTGCGGGTTTCTTGGCGGCAGGCTTCTTGGCTTTAGGAGCGGCTTTCTTTGCAGGCTTGGCCTCAGCCTTCTTGCTCATCTTGAAGGAGCCAGAGGCCCCGGTCCCCTTGGTCTGGACCAGTGTCCCCTTGGTCACCAGACTCTTGACGGCGGTCTTAACGCGGGCCTTGTTCTTGTCCACATCGTAACCTCCGGCAGCCAGAGCCTTCTTGAGGGCGGCCAGAGACACTCCGCTGCGCTCCTTGGAGGCGGACACAGCTTTAACGATGAGCTCGCTGACGCTGGGGCCAGTCTTCTTGGGCTTTGCTGCTGCCTTCTTCTTGGGGGCCTTAGCCGGTGCGGCTGCGGGAGCTGGAGCTACTTCTGCCATAGTTTGGTCGGGGATTACTTCTACGTGAATCTCAGAGTCTGAGTAGACTGATGCAGAGTACGAGGCAGGAGGCGGCACTTAAACACACCATGAGAACCGTGTAGACTCAGTCCCGCTGCTGGCTCCTGTGAGCAGTGTGAATGTCTAACACTTGTGTTTTCTGCTAGTGAGAAAACAGTAAAAAATAAGTGTGAGAGAAGTGTTGAAGGCTGACAGTGAAGACAGCAGATAGCGGACATGTTTGTCTTCATATAGAAGTCATGTAGAGCTCTGATGCTCTCTGCATTTAGTTTGTGGAGCAAACAAACCTCACCTGTTCACCGCCGCGGACAGCACTGCTCAGCGGCTTTTCTCTCTCATTTCTCTCCTAAAATACTGTAAAATACATCCAAACTCCACCAAAAGCAGTTTTCCAGCTGGCTCACATGTTTGTTCACAGACTAAAAGTAAAAACTTCCATCTGTTGGTGATTAGTTTGTAGTAATATGAAGCTTTTGTGGTAGCAGCAAACACACCGATCAGGCTGTCGACGCTGTTGAGTCAAGCGTCGTGTCAGAGCTGCTCTGTGACTGTAAACATTATTCTTAGGATGGCTTTCATTATAAATAATCTGCAAAACTGTTCTCTGCAATAGGTGCAACATGTGTGTCACACTTATTATTCATGGTTCTACAGTAATTTGGAAGCAGTGGATCAGTTATCAGTTAACATTTGATTGTCTTGCTGCAGTAATTAATTTAAAGGTGTTTTTTCTTCTTTCTTTATATTCAGCTCTTGTTGACTTGATGTAAAATCTAGATTTACGTCTTTTAAAACTCTGAGTACTATAGTGTTTTACAGAGGTTATGCTGAGCTGCTATGATCTATGAAGCTCTGTTTATTATACACATATAAAAGGAATTGTGTATACACTAACATTTAAATCAATTTAAGATGGCTTATGAAGATAAAAGGTATCTTTATTAATCACTTAGTAATGCTTACTTTTTAATTTAAATATGTGACCAGATGTGAAAATAGCTTCCTGGCTCTTAAACAGCAGTGTTTAAATGAGTTACAAGGAATTTTGCTTCACATATTTATAATTACTTTTGGACTTCCTGTTAGTCTTTGCATTGTTCTCTTTTTTGTCTCAAACCTCAAATTATGAATATGATATCACTGTTGTGTATGTTGATTATTTATCCATAGTATACTATATGTTCTAGTTGATTGGATTTCATATGAAAGATGAATAAAAACAGTCATATCTTGTCTTGTGTATGATATTTAATAATGGACTTGCTCATTTTTATCTCTACAGTAAATTCATGATTTTTTCTGGTTTATTTGCATGTGTTTCCACTTGTATAACCTACTTTGAACTTTCTTCTTAAACCATTATCTGATCATTAACATGGGCAAAAAACATTCACAATGCTTAGACACATGAGTTTATTTGACAGTCTGAACACATCAATATTTGTATTTTGTTGTATGTTCTAAACTGTGTATTAAACAACATGTGAACTGATATATGTACGTGAACATTTGCCTCCTACTTGAAAATACATTGTTTTAGGCAGAAACGTAAGTCACTTAGTCTCTATGTATTATATATTTACTGCATTGTAAAAATCAAAGCAGGATATTTTGAGACAGGAGCAGCTCTGAACTTTTAACATGTAAACTTCAGTGTAACAGCAGCGACACCTTGTGGTCAAATTATACAGTGTAGCAATATTCGGTTCAATGGACTCTGGGAGAGATTGAACGTCAATCACTCCTTTGTGTGTACGTTTCTTTAATACACTTTCATTACTTTTTATCACAGGGACAGGTCCTCATTACTGTGGCCAGTGGGAGATTGTATGACAAAAGGAAAGTATATGGCATGGGCATGGTTGTAGATTTCTACGTCATATATATTAATAAAAGATAAATGTTTATAGTTTATATCAATGTTCAAACTTTCATCCATCTCAAAATTTCTTTCAAAAACTGACAGAGTGAACTTGAACAGTAGAGGGTCCACTGACCAGACTAGAGGTGTGTTCATTTGTCTGCACAGTACTGTGGCACAGGCTGTTTCTGTAAATACAATTGGGTGTAGATTATTTGTATACACATCAGTTTTAGCTCAGTGTAAATTCTAATTGTGATATTACATATATTTAAATCTCTCTTCACTGACATGGTTTAAAGCTGCCAAAGACACATGTGACGTTTGTCTTCCTGCAGTGAACATCACAGCAGCTCAACAGTTGAAATCTGAAAACTGATGCTTGACACAAGAATGATCAAAAATGTACACACCTCAGTTTGAGCTCAATGTAAATCCTGGAATCCTGAAATGTATGAAATTCTTTGAAAAAAACTGACCCAATGTGATATTAAATATATTTAAATCTCTCTTCACTGATATGTTTTAAAGCTGCCAAAACACTCCATGAAATCTTTACATGTCCTCCTCTAGTGAAAATCACAACAGCTCATTGAAATCTGAAAACTAATGCACAAGAGGGCACCTTCATCCTGCTAACCAGGGACATAGTGGAGGTTAAAAGCTCCTCAACTTTTTTCAGGGTGAAAGGTTGTTGGTATGAAACTGACTCAAGTCCACTAGGAATATACATTTTAAAATGAGGCTCAGATAATTATTCTTTTTTTTTTTTGTTTTTTCTGCTTTTCTTTTATTACTACCAGACTAGTGTGTTTTATCTACTTGCTTTTTGCTTGATACAATGTAGTGTGTCTATGGGTGGGACAGGGATGTCTTTGGACATGATGTTTACCATCTGGGCGTGGAGGCGTACAGGTTTGTGTCCTAAAACAGGCCCATTAGCCTCACTGGCCTCCTGCAGAGTCATGACAGCTCTCTCTCTCTCTCTCTCTCTCTCTCTCTCTCTCTCTCTCTCTCTCTCTCTCTCTCTCTCTCTCCCATCTAACAGACTTAAAGCAGAAAGGCAAGCTAGTGCACAAAAATTATGAAACTTCACATCTAAATACTGACCCACATGGAACTATACCGTCTCAGGTTGAACTCACCAGTCACTCCAAGCAGACAGGTCTCCATCCTTACAGCCTGGGGTGTGCACTGAGCAGAGACGGCCACAATCAGCTTATCCTCTATTAATATGTTAATTAATGTGTTTCAAGTGGGAAGAAATTATTTGAAATATATGTCGACATGTCAGGGGACACTATATATTGATTTTTAATAGATATTGCATTCCTGTCTTAAGGTTATTTGCATTCAGTAGTTTGTATAGAAAACCAGCTGTTTCCCTGATGTTGAATTGTTATTGTGTTTGTGGTTTGCTGCTTGTCTGAGAGTGTAATGACTGCATTCTCAAGTGTTTAAATCTATCTTTGCAGGCGAAACACTGGTGCAGTTTCAGTAAATAGTAAAATATATGGTGCATGGGTAATAAATATTTACAATGAAATGGAAGATTTGCAATAATTTTGAAAATCGCTGATTAAAGAAAAGAAGACAGAGGACCAAAACTGTTTCCTGAGTGAAGCAGAGATGGAGACTGTGACCAAACTCTTCAAAGAAAACAGACATTTTATTGAATATGTTAATGTTAACATTACAACAATAAACAATAAAGAAATGTCCACAAAAAGTATTGCAATTATTTGTTTAAGCTTTAATTGACATGACAGAGAACGAGGGAAATTAATCACAGACAGTGTTTCAAAATAATCAGATTATATTTAAGATCATTTCATTTCAATCAATCAACCAATTAATCAATTTTTTATTTATATATCACCAAATCACAACAAAAATGATTTCAAGGCACATAGAGCAGGTCATACTCTTTAACCTTCCTGTCATCCTCCCGGGTCAAATTGACCCCATCTGTTTTGACTGTTCCTTCTTTTCTTCCTCCCTTCCTTCCTCCCTATATCCTTCCTTCCTTCTGTCCATCTTTACTCCCTCCCTTCCTTCCTTCCTTTCTTCCCTTCCTTCTTCCCTCCCTTCCTTCCTTCCTCCCTCCATTCCTTCCTTCCTTTCTCTTTTCCTTTCTCCCTCCCTCGCTCCCTCGCTCCCTCGCTCCCTCGCTCCCTCCCTCCCTCGTCCTCCTCCTCCTCCTTCCTTTTTTCCTTCCTTCCTCCCTCCTTTCCTTCTTTTCTTCCTCCCTTCCTTCTTTCCTTCCTTCCTTCCTTCCTTCCTTCCTCCCTCCCAGGACAACAGAAGGGTTAAAGTGATTTAAAGAGACCCAACATTCTCACATGAGCAAGCATCACATTAGTGCAAGATTGATTAAAGACAACAATAACATTCATCATACAGGTGATGATGGTAAAGAGAGGGACTGTTTCCGTCTCACATGGCGAAAATCAGATGACCACTGAAGGTGCAGTAGTGAAAGCGATCATCATACAGCCTTGAGTTAGCACTCATACGCAAAAACATCTGATCTCCGACCTCCAGAATCAGTGTGACACCATTAGAGGCAGACCCATAATGTGCTGTCTGTAGCTCATATACACTGACACTAATATCTTGATTCTTCATTAAAAAGGCTGTTGCAGGATGTTTCCCGTCTCCATGAACACCCACATGGAACTCAAAGTGGTAGGCTCCTCTCAGCGGTGCAGTGAAAACACCTGTGAGACATTCAGGGTTTGTCTTGTTATTTTAAATAGAAATGTAACTTCGGTCAGTCAGGTTGGCATCAACATTGTAGAAAAAGCTTCATTTACTGTTGAAGTTTGTGAGTTCAGGTACCTGTGTGTGGGTTGTAGGCCTGTCCGATGTTTGTGGCGACATATTTGAAGACCAAATGTATCTGTTTGTTAAAGGGTCCGAAATATCCATCACCATGTCCATTATACAGAGCAGCTGAGAAAGCCACTTGTCGGGCTGAGAGAGAGAGAGAGAGAGAGAGAGAGAGAGAGAGAGAGAGAGAGAGAGAGAGAGAGAGAGAGAGAGAGAGAGAGAGAGAGAGAGAGAGAGAGAGAGAGAGTGAGAGAGTGAGAGAGAGCTGTCATGGGCAGTGAGGCTAATGGGCCTGTTTGAGGGCACAAACCTATACGCCTCCACGCCCAAATGCTAAACATCATGTCAAAAGACATCCCTGTCCCACCCATAGACACACTACATTGTATCAAGCAAAAAGCAAGTTATAAAGCTAAGCTATAAAGCAACTATTATTTTAGTGCCACCATTTCAGATATGCAGCATATGTTTAAAGCAAAACATCTTAACTTATCAAACACATTCATCTTTACTGACAGTTAAAATGACCATTAGTGTGTAAACTGAAAAGTGCTGTGATTGCAAAAATGTTATTAATTAACTAAAGAGAAAACAAATGTTCCCCATAACAATAACTATATATCAAATCAAGAACACAAAAGCATTTCATTAAGAAAAAAAAATCTTGATTTAATAACTTTACATTTCTAACACTTCACAACTAACTTCACATGTAATCAGGAAGGTGAAGTTTGTATGAGACAATGAAGTAATCCTGTAAAAGGAAGGACTTCAGATACAGTGATGATTTCTACACAATACCTTGTAGCTGTTGCTTCAGCATGTCCAACTCAGTCTTCTGTTTTTCTGCCTGTGCTGAAAATGTAACATCAATAACACTGTGAGTTTGGTTTGACTTTAGCCCAAATATAAGATGAACCTGATTTTGAAAAAAAAAAAAAAAAACTTTTATGAAGATACGACACACTTGTTCTGCTGGGAACGTTTACCTAAGATATTATTATTCTTTTTCACATGAAATAAATATATATCTTTTCCATATTTCCACACCTTCTATCTATCAGTCACACAGCAGCTTGACAGATGATTCACTCTATTGTCTGTTTCTGCAGGAAAGCTCCTGATATTAAACCAACTGATATTAAACCATATCTTTGTGTCTGCATTTACCAGTGTAAACAATTCCCAAAACCTAATCATTTCTCCTTCCACAAGATCTTCTGTTTACAGTTGGAATTGTGCGTTAATGACAGTAATAATCAGTGCTTGAAACATTTTATTAGCTCTTTAACTCTCACTAACAACAAATCCAGTGCTTGTCTGACTGACTTAATAACTGTGAATGGGGCCGTTTGATGCAGAAGTGATGGAGGCAGCAACAAAACCTGGACACACGTGGTCAGCTCAAGACACATTATAGAGACAGGTGTAAAAAGCAATGTGCCTCAGATAAGCTGAGGTGTATGTTAATGCCAGGTATAAACACAACCTTTGAAGGAGAGACAGTCCATACCAGCCTCCTCCGACTTTAGGAACTTGAGCAAGGTTGTGAACGATGATTGATCATGATCATGTTTGTAGTGTTGACAGTTTTGCAACCAAGACACAGCAAGAATTTATGGAACTGTGGTTGCTTATTTTTACATGGTGACCAATTCATAAGTGTTGGGTAGTCTGATTCCTGCATACACTAACAGACTTGAAGACACTCACTAGTCAAAAAAATAGTCTCCATTCAGTTGGCATATCTAGTGTTGTGAACATGTAATTTTCTACTCTTCAAATAAGAGATGATCCTATTAAACCCAAAATATTTTAAATCATTTTGTTGCAAATCTTGTAGAACTGGTGTAACAACCTCATAGTCTCGACCACTGAAACTGCTACAACATGCATGTTTGGCCTCAATAATTACAAAAAAGCCCACAAAAACTATTGAAATAATTGTTGATTATTTTTCAAGCTTAATTTGCAGAGGAAACACTGAAATAGTTTCAGATATTATACTGTACCTTCATTGTCTTTTTGTAATTGCCTTATCTCCGCCTTCTGAGCAGCCAGTGAGGCTTCCATCTTTCTCAGCACAGCAGGGATGTTCAATGGACGATGATCGTAAGACTCTTTATAATCAGCGTTCTTCGTAACTGGATCTGTGGAGACGGAGCAGATCAGCAACAGCAGTGGGAAAAACACAACAGTCTCCATTCTCACACTGAAGGTTCAACACTTAAACTGTATTGTGTCCAAACTCGTGCAACCTTTATATCACCCAGCAAAAAGAGGCGTTGAGAATCAAGAAGATCACAAACATACCTTCCCTCTTGAGAACAGGTCTCTCCACATTTGAACAAGGATTGTTGACATATAAATTATATTTGCTTCAATACTTTCTTATTCCCTGAGAAACTACATACTGATAACTTTCACAGCACATTTGGTGCCAACATAAGGACAAGCTAATTACAGCTTTATTCTCATAACAGTACTTTTCCATTTTCTTGAAGGAAGTAATAATTGACACTTAAATTGTTTATTTGGAGTAAGAAATGGAAATGATTGTAATACTGTATATTATTGATATTTGTATATACTTTTAAAACACATTCAATTAGTGCCTCACAAATTAGAGATTTCACATACAATGAATTGCTTTTGAATATTAAGTTTTGTCTGTTCTGCTTTTGTTTTGTTTTTTAATTTGGGTGAAATGACCCTTTAAACAAACAGAAGCTTTAACAAATGTGATTGATTTTTTTTAAAGGGTTCAGGCTTTCTGATGTTCTCTGTCTGACATCTAGACTGACAAGACTAAATAAAGCAGTAATGCAGAGGTTTCTCTGAGGGTGTGTATACTGATGTGAACACATTGCAGAATAATTATCACATGAAAATGTCCTAATGGTTTCATTTCTTCATTCTGATTGTCTGATTGTGGTATCAGATCTTGGTTAACATCAACATATAAAAATCATTTGAACTAAAGACACGTTTCTGAAGTCCCATGCAGAAAATGATGCATTACTTCTGCTCTAAATAGAAATTACAACACAAATACATATCTTATTAGTTATTGGTATGGATGGAGATTTTTATACAACATTATTATATAGCCTGATAACTTGAATCATAAGTGTAGCTGGTATGTGACGACTGCAGCACATCAGTAAGAATGTAAGGATGTTATCTTCAGTAGTGTTTATTTCTAACAACAAGTGTTCAAAAAAGAAGAATAAACCAACAACAAAAGTACTAGTATTACAAGGCCACGTACATTTTATTTCATTGCAATTTATGTTTCAGTCAGCCATGAAAGCTCAGACTTTCCTCAGAAGCATGACTCATGACTCACTCATCGGTATCAGGTTAAGGGCGAGGCTGATGTGGTCAATGCTCCACTGCCAACACAGTCCATCATCACTTCAACACACACCAGTCCTCCCCGCCCCCCTTTGTGAAGGAAACAAGATAACAAGGAAATAAGTTAAAGCGAACATCCCCTTTCATTCTAAGCCTTTCAGTCAACATTCATGATTACACTCATTCACCTGGCACTCCTCATGTCATGGAGGGTGGGGATGATAATTGCGCACCTTAAAAAGTCCTAAACATGAACATAACAAAGGATGAAAAGAAATAGAACAGAAAATATTATAAATCAATAGTTACAATAAAAGGTGACATGACATCCTGTTATAAGAGTGCAGGAATCACCGTTATTGTTTTTGTGGAGCTCAGAGAAACATGATCTTCATGTGTCAGCTGAGTCCAGCATGAGAGAGTAGTATTGTTATTTATGTGGTTTAAAGATTGATGAAATTATTTATGAATATTTGTATGTTTTATCATAGATCAGTAAAACATATCAGGTTGTGGAATATTCAATCTAAATACAATATGTTTATTTCTCTATAGTTATGGATTTTTGTAAAGCATATTATATTATAAACAGTGGATACTCTTCAAATGAGGTTGGTGCTGTTTTAGTAAAAAGGCGCTCAGATGGTTCCTCAAAGGTTGGGGCGGTGTATTGTGCTGCGCATGCTCAGTCTCACTAACAAGAAAGCCAATCCTATTCGAGCAACAGCACAGTTAATTTGCATCAGATGAACATTTAGAGGCTGGTTGAAGCCATTGAAGTTATTCGTCTGTGGAAATCTGCGTAGATAACCATGCCCGATCCAGTCAAAGCACCCAAGAAAGGCTCCAAGAAGGCCGTGTCTAAGGCCACCAAGACCGGCAAGAAGAAGAGAAAGACAAGGAAGGAGAGCTATGCCATCTACGTGTACAAGGTACTGAAGCAGGTTCACCCTGATACCGGTATCTCCTCCAAGGCCATGGGTATCATGAACTCCTTTGTTGGAGACATCTTTGAGCGTATTGCTGGTGAGGCTTCCCGCCTTGCTCACTACAACAAGCGCTCCACCATCACCTCCAGGGAGATCCAGACCGCTGTCCGCCTGCTGCTGCCCGGTGAGCTGGCCAAACACGCCGTGTCTGAGGGCACCAAGTCCGTCACCAAGTACACCAGCTCCAAGTAAACAAGTGCTGTTTGTACTAACAACTCAAAGGTCCTTTTCAGGACCACCCACTCCTTCAACTAAGAGCTTTATTCCTTTTAACTGTGACCTCATGAAACTGTTTGTGTCCATGCTTGATAAATTGTCTGTTATAAAGACTAATGGAAGCCTCGACCTTTTTATAGTGTAAACGCTTCATACTATACCAATAAATGTATAACACTCAGTAATTGCCAGGAATTCAACCTAAAATGTATAAAATTACTTATGTTCACTTGTCTTAAACGAATGTTAGTCCCGTAGTGAGATAATATGCATTATTGCAGCGGACAGCAAACTAAACGGGAGTAACAAAACGGAACAAATATGTAACGGTGATATCAGTTATTGTACAGACTCAAGTGAAATGAATGATTGTACTAATGTGAAGTTAGTGTTATGAAATACTAACATTGGACATTTAAAATGTATTGCCCCTTTTCCCAGGCTGGGTGGGTCGAGGGTTACAAGGAGCAATGCTAGTTGTACAGTCCGTCAAATCTCCCATTGATCACAACAACGAGGATCAGATACTGCAAAAAAGGGAGTGTTGTCTAACTCGGAAAATAGTTTTGACAGATTGGGTCAGTGTTTCTAAAACGACAAAGGAAGCATTTGTGAACTGAAAAGTCTATTTACAGATTTACCATTTCAGGCAAAATAAATCAAGCTAGACTTGTATCTATTCCCCAGGGTTAACTGCATTGACTAGAATATGTAGTTTAAATTGATAATTTATTCATTTGTTATTTCGGTGGTAACATACAGTTCTTGTTTTGTTATTGCATAAAGATGAAACGAAAACGTTATTAAACAGCAACTACATCTATCATGAGCATAAGGACAACTCTTAGAGGAGGTGGGTGGCTCTTAAAAGAGCCTTTTTGTTTGACTATCAGCAGGTCAGGATCAGATTTAACCTCCGAAACCGTACAGGGTGCGTCCCTGCCTCTTGAGAGCATAAACCACATCCATGGCGGTCACGGTCTTTCTCTTGGCGTGCTCGGTGTAGGTGACAGCATCACGGATGACATTCTCCAGGAAGACCTTCAACACACCGCGGGTCTCCTCGTAGATGAGACCGGAGATACGCTTGACACCACCGCGGCGAGCCAGACGGCGGATGGCGGGTTTGGTGATTCCCTGGATGTTATCACGGAGAACTTTACGGTGACGCTTGGCGCCTCCTTTACCGAGTCCCTTTCCTCCCTTGCCTCTTCCACTCATTTTTACTAATCTTCTTTTAACAAGTCAAAAGACGAATGTGCGGTATGGTGTGCAGCTTCGCTATTTAGAGCTTGTCTGCGGACCTAAATGAAGACAGCTGGCGCGGACTTTGCTGGGCGGGATCAGATTCAACAGATCCTCCCACGAAGTTTTTCTAAGGCAGGGTGATCTCTTCCTTTTTGACCCGAGGGGTATTGCACGAAACCAAGATAAGGGATTAAGCCGGGATATGTTAGTTATCCTGGCTGAATTTAGCCTCAAGTCGGTTGCATGAAAGCAGGTTAAATTTAACCCGGCCCGGTTACTATGGTGATTTATTCTCTGCAGCTAGCCTGCTCCAGACCAGGCTAACAACCAGGCTAAGATTATTCTCAGGGATTTATCTGGCAGTTCTGTCAATCTTGTGACAAATTAATGGGTTTTACAGCATTTCCATGGTCTTTCTAAATATGTTGCTGCACTATTTTAATTATCCTGCATTAAAATATTACAGATAGACTATATTGTCGTTTCATTAAAGTCTGTTGACTGTTTAATTGCAACAGTCATTTTATAGTCATTCATGTGGTATCATTATTGTGTATAATGTACAGTAGATTTACTTTGTACTATTTACTAGCCGATACTCACAATATTACTTGGCTGCTTCTGAGGCTGAGCAGCGTCTGGGTCCTGTTACACGTTATTTTCTATTAGCACCAAATCACTGACTTCATATCCATTATGGGCTAAATGACAAGGCAAGACAGTTCCATAAAATTGACATGATACCTAAAGCCTGGAGTCCAGCAACACTGTCTCCTCATCTGCAGAAGTGCATCCTGCAGCTGCAGATGTGCCCTCCCCCTGCCCTACACCTAATTATAATAATTGTTTGCACTTAATTATATTTCCTGAGTAGCATGCACATACTTGTCACATTTAAATCAAAGTGTACAACTGTTGATTAGTGGGCTTGGACAGTAACTTCTTTAGTCCTTTAATTGTAATTTTGACAGTTCTAGTGGAGCACTGTTGTATTAATTGCACTTTTTTTTTTAAGTATATTTTTGGGCTTTTTACCTTTGATATACAGGTAAGTGGAGAGAGACAGGAAAACTGGAGACAGAGAGGGGGGAATGACAAGTAGGATAGGAGTGCTTGGTGCAGGATTCAAACCAGGGTCGTCTGCAGTGAGGGCTGTAGCCTCAACACACGGGGCAGGTGCTCTACCCACTGAGCTATACTTAACCCATTAATTGTACATTAATTGCACTACTTAGGTATTGAGCCGGTCCGCGATTGTCTGCCAGGCTTTCTCCCTTTCCTTGATTACAGTGCTTTGTGCTTGTGGTGCCTTTTTTTCTTATAATTTCTTTATGAAACTCCATCAGGAGCTGTTGTTCAGCGGCCGTGAAGAATGACGTGCGACACCTTTCCATTTTCCAATCTGTGATTCTGTGATCGATGCCATGGGTCTATTTGAGAATGCCGTGAACACGCACTTATCCCAGCTATCTACACCTGGCTTGACATAGCCGCGCCTTTTCATCCTGGCTCAGCAAACGTGCAACCGAATAAGCCAAGATCCTCCGGTCAGACTAGATCAAGCTGCGCTTGCTCAGTTATCCTGGATTTCTTTATTCTACTTTTGTGCAATACCCCTCCGTTTTTTTATTTATTTATTTTTATTATTTTTGTGGCTTTGCCCAAATGCGTCCTCCATTGTGTATATGTTTCCATAATGAAGCTTTTATATAGCTTATATCATGTTTGATATAAGCTATTGGAATTTGGAATTTGTTGTTATTTTATTTGAAACTGAGTTTGACTTGAACTTAACAACATTATTCTTCACTAAATGTATTTTAACTCCTAATGAATTAACATTTTGAATTCTTCTGATGTTAATTTGTATTAAACTGAATGCAACTTTTCATGTGTGTATTTGTATCATGAATTTAAGAAATGGTCATGAATCACTTCCTGTGAACACTAATCATGACAGTTTTAGATACATTTCTTTGTTGAATATTAAGCATATCAAAATAATCAAAAACTCAACACAACATACAGTCTGTGGATTTAGAAATTAAACCCTGACCAAAAATAAAACAGCAGTTTTAATTAAGTCTCGATTAAAACTTTACAACCCAAAAACGGTGGTTTAGCAGCGCCTTCATTTTCATCCTACCTTTGGGCTGCACAGTTTAAGTTTCTTCTGGAATGGTTCATAGATGACCCCAATTCTACCTGGCTCAGTTGCGAATCAGCCTCTTTAGGCAGCATCCCCTTGCAGAATTTGTGAAAGACAATGTGATTCTAAAGAATATGTTGAACATTTGGCGTAAAGTCAGGAAATTGGAAGGGTACAGTAATTGCTTCTCCCTATTAACTCCTATTCATGAAAACCCTGACTTTCAACCTGGACTTCAGCCAGGTTTCGCAGCCTGGAGGCACAAGGGTATTAAAGTTATTGGGGACGTGATTCAGAGAGGTTCGATCCTTACATTCCAACAAATGAAAAGAAAATATGGAATCACCGATAATGATTTTATTAAATTCTTACAAGTTCGAAATTTTGTTCTGTGTAATTTGAAAGATTTCACTGGAGGTCTGGCTACTTCTCCTATAGAGTCCCTATTGGTAAATGACACGCAACTTAAATTAGCTTTATAAGACCCTCTGTAATTTTAATGCAGATAATTCTGACAAGGTGAAACACAGATGGGAATCTGACTCGGGTACAATAAAGGCTGAAGACTGGAATGCCCTGTGTGGCCAGCCCTCCACTGTCCTGATGTCTAACTCTGCATGAGAGAGGCAATTTAAGATTTTGCACAGGCTCTATATCACTCCCGAAGCCAGACATAGAATGAATCCAACTCTGTCAGAGCTATGTACTAAATGTCAATCTTCTGTCGGATCACTTATTCATTGTTTGTGGAGCTGTCCTCACGTCCAACAGTTCTGGATTACAATTATTCAACAGTTAATGTAATCTTTAGGCGCCACCTGCATTTGGGCGCAAGGACTTGCCTGTTGGGACTAAGTGATGAGTTACCTGCTGACTTTCACAACAGAGACCTTTTGCACATCCTGCTGCACTGTGCACTGTGATCTTATGGATCACCGATAAGGCTCCTACTCTCATTCAGTGGCAGCAAACTGTGATGAATGTCATTCCATTTGAAGCTTTCGCTACAGCGTTGAAGGATAAGCCCTTCTTATTTTATCGGATCTGGGACCCGTTTCTCGACTACCTGGGTGCCACTGCATCTGGTAGGTTGAGATCAGGGCTTATGGATCTGGTCTGGACAAAAGATGTAGAGCCGCAGTTTGATATACTGACATGTAATATGTACTATGCTGTCCTCCTTGGACTCCCTGAACACCCAATCTATTCATTGTCTATTTGTTTCATTTTTTTTATTTATTTACTTTTTATTGTATTATTATTATCATTTATTATTATTTGTTTTTTTTTCTCTTTTGTGATTCGCTTTTTCCTGCCTCTGAAGTAAGTCTTACTGCCTGTATTTGGTGCACTTTTGCTAGTGCCATGTTTTGTATCGTCCTTGTCACAACTGCTTTGGAAAAAGTTTGATAAAAAATATGTTTAAAAAGAAAAAAAAACTTTACAACCCAGAACCGTCTGACTAAGAGGTGACAGAGCTAAACAGAGACTTCAAAGACTTCAGATTCATGATGATACAATATCTGTTGTTTTATGTGTCTCAGTACTCAACAAAACATCTTTATACCAAAATGTGGGTTAGAGAATATGGATATATGTGGACAGATCAGAGCTTGTTGTGTTCGAGAGAAGGAAGAAGAGGGAGTTACCAAGCTCTGGTTCATTCCAGGAAGAGGGGACGTTTTAAATAGATACTGTGTGTTCAACACATTTTATACAATGAAGCCCATGTCTAATTTAAAAACACTAGTCACCTGTTTCCTGGTGGCAAAGTAACTTTGGGAATCTGACAGAGATTATAGTACAATTTAACATCATCACCTTCAAAGCTCTTGGGCTCCATCATATCTTAAAGAGCTCATATTACCCTGTCATCTCACTGGACACAATTATTACACACTTCTTACATGATCAATAACCAAACTGTACATGATGACTATCACACAGGAAGGACACAGTGTAGATATTATCAATCAGTTAAGGGGGGAGCTGCACTGATGACACCAATTAACCAGATTAGTAAAAACACATTCATCATGTAAATTAAGTGGTCAATGTATACTATAATATAATACACAACAAAGAGTGATCTTGGGACTCATATGTTTATGAGATTGAAGTGGCCAAAATACAGTGAGACTTCATATCCTCTCAGTTTAGAAAAATGTGAACACAGTGACACTCTTCAATTTACTAAGCCCCTAATTCCCAAAACATCTTTAAGTTTTGCAATATGATGGATATTATAATATTGTGTTTTGAATTTGCGTAAACTGATAGAAAACATCATGATAAAAAATTAGAATCAATGTGTCAAAATCTAAGAAATTGTGTATACACACCAAAGGAAGTAGCTTTTTAGGGAGAGTGAGGTGGCTCTGAAAAGAGCCGTTGTGGTTTATAAAGGAGAAGACAATTTAAGCTCTCTCTCCACGGATGCGGCGGGCCAGCTGGATGTCTTTGGGCATGATGGTGACCCTCTTGGCGTGGATGGCGCACAGGTTGGTGTCCTCGAACAGACCGACCAGGTAAGCCTCGCTGGCCTCCTGCAGAGCCATGACAGCGGAGCTCTGGAAGCGCAGATCGGTCTTGAAATCCTGAGCGATTTCTCTGACCAGACGCTGGAAGGGCAGCTTGCGGATCAGCAGCTCGGTGGATTTCTGGTAACGACGGATCTCTCTGAGAGCCACGGTACCGGGCCTGTAACGATGGGGCTTCTTGACTCCACCGGTGGCCGGGGCGCTCTTACGGGCAGCCTTGGTGGCCAGCTGCTTCCTGGGGGCTTTGCCTCCGGTGGACTTACGGGCTGTCTGCTTGGTTCTTGCCATTGCTTCTCGTTTCTCTGATCAGGAGAAAATAGTGTTGAGAAGAGGAGACACGCTGCTATTAAATAGTCAGAGCGGCTGCGGAGCTGTGACGCTGCTTCAGACCTCCGGGTCCTGATTGGTGAGCGGCTCTTCCTGGAGCTTAGCACCGCCTGCAGGAGCCTGAAGCTCCGCTGCTTATTGGACGAAGGTAGCTTGAAAAAGTCCGCCAAAATGAGAGCGGCTCCCCCTCCACAGCGCTGCTGAAAGCCTCTTTTCTGGTGGGTGGGGCATCAGTCCTTTCCCTCCTCCGTGTACATATAAAGGAGGTTTCCGCAGTCTGCACCACATTTTCTGAGTTGAGACTCTCGAAATTAACTGAAATCATGAGTGGACGAGGCAAAACCGGAGGTAAGGCCCGTGCTAAGGCAAAGTCCCGCTCCTCCCGTGCTGGGCTCCAGTTCCCAGTCGGTCGTGTCCACAGACTGCTTAGGAAGGGTAACTATGCCCAGCGTGTTGGTGCCGGTGCCCCCGTCTATCTGGCGGCTGTGCTGGAGTACCTGACCGCTGAGATCCTGGAGCTGGCTGGAAACGCTGCCCGCGACAACAAGAAGACCAGGATCATCCCCCGTCACCTGCAGCTGGCTGTCCGCAACGACGAGGAGCTCAACAAGCTGCTGGGCGGAGTGACCATCGCTCAGGGTGGTGTGCTGCCCAACATCCAGGCTGTGCTGCTGCCCAAGAAGACCGAGAAACCCGCCAAGAAGTAAATCGAAGCCCCGGTTCCTCAACAACACAAAGGCTCTTTTAAGAGCCCCCTACTCTTGATAAAGAGCTCACATCCTCATGTATATCAAACTGTACTTAAAACGTATATTAGGACCATGATCTATCGTCCCTTAATATACAGTGATTTGCTGTTCGCTACAAAAATATATTTCAATACGTTTTATTATTGCCAACTGGTATACCTGAATTTTTCACATTAGAATATAATACTCTTGAAATGTATATTTATCCAAGGATGTTGTTTGCAACCTTTCTGGATGCACAATGTCTTGAAACAGTCATGTCCTTTTTATATGGTTAAACTTTTCAACCAGCAGATTTATTACACTGAAGTAATACATTTACTAAAATAGGTGGTCAATTAAGAAAATGAGGAAACAAAAAAAACATTTTGTACATCAAATCACAGAATGATTCATGAGTTGCTGCACATGTCAATATAAGAATATTGACAATCATTGTTCATATTATATATTATATGAACAAGTATCAATGATACTGTATTAGTCTATATAACTCACAAATTAAGCAATTATGATTTATAATTAAGTACAATTGCTGATGAGCTGAAAACTTGTCTTTTATCAGTCAAACAATCTAATTTGAAATTTACAGTAACATGTCACCCTGAGTGAGTTTCTGTTGCTCAAACCATGTTGACACTTACAACTGGATTTGACATTTGTGTAAAATGGGACATTTATAGTAAACTCATTTGTCATGTTATAGAAAATACAAGATTGAGATGAACAAAATATACCTGAGTTGACAACATAAATAACTGCAGTCACTCATTTTCCACAGAAACACCTGAGAGGAACAAATGAGCTCCCTCTCTTTTCAAACGGATATAATGTGTATAAATAAATGATATTTATAAAAAGTACACTTTAATAAAATCAGTTCATGGAACCCAAGAGAAAGGACTACATTATAAAAAACACAATTATGAAGTCATTTATAGAAAGGTGTATGACTCTTCAGAGTCTTTGGGTTGAGGTATACCTCAGATTATATAATTATATACGAATAAGGCATAAATCAAAATAATAAAATTGACAATCATTGTTCCCAACAATGAGTCATTAAAACATTAATACTATTTTAGCCTAAAACATTCAAACATACATTAAATATTATGTGACTTAATTATAATTACTAATAATGAATAACCTATACTATTGCTGTCCTCCTAAAACAGTGATTTCAATAAACTGGTATCATCATCATGTAATCATCTCCTGTCAATCTGATAACATGTCTATAAATATATTATTTAAAAAAAAAAGGTTTACAAAAATAATATACATCAGTTCATGCAACTCAAGAGATTATATTATAAAAACACAATTAGGAATATGCTCTTTATAGAAAGGTGTGTGGCTCTTAAAAGAGCCTTTGATGAGGTTGAGGGCTTCAGAGTGATGAGAGTTTACTTCTTCTTGGGTGCTGCCTTCTTTGCCTTGGGCTTGGCCACCTTCTTTGCGGGGGCTTTCTTGGCTGCGGGAGCCTTCTTGACCACTTTCTTGGGGCTCTTTGCGGCCTTTTTGGGGCTCTTGGCAGGCTTCTTAGCGGCCTTCTTGGGGCTCTTGGCTACTTTCTTGGCCGCTGCGGGCTTCTTGACCTTCTTGGGGGATTTCTTAGCGGCTGCTGTCTTGGCCTTCTTAGCTGCTGCGGGTTTCTTGGCGGCGGGCTTCTTGGCTTTAGGAGCGGCTTTCTTTGCGGGCTTGGCCTCAGCTTTCTTGCTCATCTTGAAAGAGCCGGAGGCCCCGGTCCCCTTGGTCTGGACCAGAGTCCCCTTGGTCACCAGACTCTTGACGGCGGTCTTAACGCGGGCCTTGTTCTTGTCCACATCGTAACCTCCGGCAGCCAGAGCCTTCTTGAGGGCGGCCAGAGACACTCCGCTGCGCTCCTTGGAGGCGGACACAGCTTTAACGATGAGCTCGCTGACGCTGGGGCCAGTCTTCTTGGGCTTGGCTGCTGCCTTCTTCTTGGGGGCCTTAGCCGGGGCGGCTGCGGGAGCTGGAGCTACTTCTGCCATAGTTTGGTCGAGGATTAGTTCTACGTGAATCCCAGAGTCTGAGTAGACTGATGCAGAGTCACAGGCAGGAGGCTGTACTTAAACACACCATGAGAACCGTGTAGACTCAGTCCCGCTGCTGGCTCCTGTGAGCAATGTGAATGTCTAACACTTGTGTTTTCTGCTAGTGAGAAAACAGTAAAAAAATAAGTGTGAGAGAAGTGTTGAAGGCTGACAGTGAAGACAGCAGATAGCGGACATGTTTGTCTTCATATAGAAGTCATGTAGAGCTCTGATGCTCTCTGCATTTAGTTTGTGGAGCAAACAAACGTCACCTGTTCACCGCCGCGGACAGCACTGCTCAGCGGCTTTTCTCTCTCATTTCTCTCCTAAAATACTGTAAAATACATCCAAACTCCACCAAAAGCAGTTTTCCAGCTGGCTCACATGTTTGTTCACAGACTAAAAGTAAAAACTTCCATCTGTTGGTCATCAGTTTGTAATAAAATGAAGCTTTTGTGGTAGCAGCAAACACACTGATCAGGCTGATGAAGCAGTTCAGTGAGACTTCCTGTCAGAGCTGCTCTGTGGCTGTAAATATTTTTCCTGTTCTTCGGATAATTATTTTTAATAAAAAATAATCCGCAATATTGTCCTCTGCAGTAGGTGAAACATATCTGTGTTACATGTATTATGTATTCACCTACTAGTAATGAACAAACAGTATACAAATGGCAGTGTGGTAATGTGGAAGTGGTGGATCCTTTACATTGTAAAAACTAAAGTTACGTGTTTGCACAATGAACGCATCATTGATCTATTGTAACACATTTCATGATTGTTTTACTGCAGTATTTCAGTTGTACTTTTTATTTCTTTTGTTTATTCTGCTCTTGTTGACCTTCAATAATAATATAATATAATATAATATAATATAATATAATATTAAAATCCTTCAAAACTCTCATTACAAGAGTGTTTTACAGAGACTCTGCTGAAGTGAGTTAACTGTCTCCATTATATTTAATAAATATCTGCACATAATATGTATTTCCATATTTATGAAAGTTAAATAGGGCACACATGTTTATTTTAAGGGGAAATGATTAAATAAAACATTTGAAAGTGTTTCATGAAACACATTTTCCTTTTGTTCTATGTTCACTATATGAAAACAAAATATAAGGTTTTTTTCTTTCCCCCATATATGTGTTATTTGACTTCATATTGTGTTATTTCGTTTACAACAACAAAACTAGATGGAGAAATAGATTTACCAATTTATTTTTTAAAATGTATTTTATTTTACAGCCAATTTAAGGCCATTTAAGGTTCTGTGATGTATATGTGAGAATATACACTCACCGGCCACTTTATTAGGTACACCTTGCTAGTACCGGGTTGGACCCCCTTTTGCCTTCAGAACTGCCTTAATCCTTCGTGGCATAGATTCAACAAGGTACTGGAAACATTCCTCAGAGAGTTTGGTCCATATTGACATGATAGCATCACGCAGTTGCTGCAGATTTGTCGGCTGCACATCCATGATGCGAATCTCCCGTTCCACCACATCCCAAAGGTGCTCTATTGGATTGAGATCTGGTGACTGTGGTGGCCATTTGAGTACAGTGAACTCATTGTCATGTTCAAGAAACCAGTCTGAGATGATTCGCGCTTTATGACATGGCGCGTTATCCTGCTGGAAGTAGCCATCAGAAGATGGGTACACTGTGGTCATAAAGGGATAGACATGGTCAGCAACAATACTCTGTGGCGTTGACACGATGCTCAATTGGTACTAAGGGGCCCAAAGTGTGCCAAGAAAATATCCCCCACACCATTGCACCACCACCACCAGCCTGAACTGTTGATACAAGGCAGGATGGATCCATGCTTTCATGTTGTTTACACCAAATTCTGACCCTACCATCCGAATGTCGCAGCAGAAATCGAGACTCATCAGACCAGGCCTTTTTCCAATCTTCTATTATCCAATTTTGCTGAGCCTGTGCGAATTGTAGCCTCAATTTCCTGTTCTTAGCTGACAGGAGTGGCACCCGGTGTGGTCTTCTGCTGCTGTAGCCCATCCGCCTCAAAGTTCGACGTGTTGTGCGTTCAGAGATGCTCTTCTGCATACCTCGGTTGTAACGAGTGGTTATTTGAGTTACTGTTGCCTTTCTATCAGCTCGAACCAGTCTGGCCATTCTCCTCTGACCTTTGGCATCAACAAGGCATTTGCGCCCACAGAACTGCCGCTCACTGGATATTTTCTCTTTTTCGGACCATTCTCTGTAAACCCTAGAGATGGTTGTGCGTGAAAATCCCAGTAGATCAGCAGTTTCTGAAATACTCAGACCAGCCCGTCTGGCACCAACAACCATGCCACGTTCAAAGTCACTTAAATCACCTTTCTTCCCCATTCTGATGCTCGGTTTGAACTGCAGCAGATCGTCTTGACCAAGTCTACATGCCTAAATGCATTGAGTTGCTGCCATGTGATTGGCTGATTAGAAATTTGCGTTAACGAGCAGTTGGACAGGTGTACCTAATAAAGTGGCCGGTGAGTGTATGTCATGCCATATAAAGTTTTTTACCAGTATTGGAGAGGGAGTTAGACCTGCAACTATTATATTAACAGTGTTTTCAACATTCATGTATTTATTATCGAAAATGTCAGATTTTTTTTTTTTTTTTTTTTTTTACATTATCTTCCCAGAGCTCAATTTAATGCTGGTAAATGTCTTGGTTTGATTCACCCTAAAAAGTCTAAAACTCTGACAGTCAATTATATAAAAGAGACAAAAGAGAAATACTCGCATTGAAGAAGTTTGAATCACCAAATATGATGTTGTTGAATGTTTTCCCTTATAAATCACTTAAAATAAAGAAGCATAATCTCATCTATAAATGTCAAAGTTTTGCATTTTTATATGAACTTTATTGAAGTTTTAGTATTACAAATATATCACATGAAAATACAATGTGTTTGATCCCAAAGTACATTAAAACCCCGAAGATACAACATGTTCAACTACAGAATACATTCAGTCCCAAAATACGGTATAATAACCACGAAAATAAAGAAAAATAAAATGACCATCTGAATCACAAATGTACTGCTCATTGCACACAAAAACACCTCATCCCAAACCCAACAAATCTAACTCTCAATTATTCACAGTTGCAGAACATCCCATGGAAAATATTTATCCCTATCGATAACAATGCTAATGATGAGCTGCATCATTTCTTTGTGCTTTGACGGAAAGTGTTCTTTTAAAACACCATACATCACAAAGTTTTGACAACTGACCAAACGAATATTGGCTTCAATGTATAAAATAGTATTTGAGCAAGTAGTCTGGTAAGTAATGAGTCTATAAGTGTCATAAGAAACTGTTTAATAAAAAAAATCCCATTAAGGTACTGGGCACTTTAAAATGGACTTTTATTATTTATTCTACTGCACTACAAACACTTTTGTATAATAAATGCTCATATTTTATCTGGGTTTTTGTGTTTTTTTAACCATTTTAATATTTTAACTCAGTGGTTAGTTATTATCTGTTTGTCTTTTGTTGTGTATTACTGTGTGTGTATCTATGTGTATTTATGAATGTGTGTATGGGCTTTGATCTGCCGGATACCTGAATTTCACCAATGGGATTAATAATCTATCTATCTATCTATCTATCTATCTATCTATCTATCTATCTATCTATCTATCTATCTATCTATCTATCTATCTATTAGATGATCAACCACCATAAATGTCATGAACTACTGGTGGACAGTGACAACAGATGAAAGCAGTTGATAGTATTTGTGCCTATCGTCTTACAGGTAATAAGTCCAGTAGTATATTGTACGGCTGAACGTATTGCTGTACTCTGTGAATTACTAATCGCTTATATAATTATTCCAATATTACTTTGGAAATACTTTGTGGGCGGATCTGTTAAATCTGATCCCGCCCAGCAAAGTCCGCGCCAACTGTCTTCTTTTAGGTCCGCAGACAAGCTCTAAATACAGAAGCTGCACTGTATGTTTCACATTCGTCTTTTGACTTGTTCAAAGAAGACTAGTGAAAATGAGTGGAAGAGGCAAGGGAGGAAAGGGACTCGGTAAAGGAGGCGCCAAGCGTCACCGTAAAGTTCTCCGTGATAACATCCAGGGAATCACCAAACCTGCCATCCGCCGTCTGGCTCGCCGCGGTGGTGTCAAGCGTATCTCCGGTCTGATCTACGAGGAGACCCGCGGTGTGTTGAAGGTCTTCCTGGAGAATGTCATCCGTGATGCCGTCACCTACACCGAGCACGCCAAGAGAAAGACCGTGACCGCCATGGATGTGGTTTATGCTCTCAAGAGGCAGGGACGCACCCTGTACGGTTTCGGAGGTTAAATCTGATCCTGACCTGCTGATAGTCAAACACAAAGGCTCTTTTAAGAGCCGCCCACCTCCTCTAAGAGTTGTCCTGTTTGTACTTTGTAGACACTATCATGAACTACATTTTTATAGTTTTGTAGATTTGAAATATTCTGAACACAATTATACACATAATAAAATGCCTTTAATATAATTCAAGCTTGAATGGAGTTTTGACACAATTAGATGCTGGTAGATATAAAGCAGGACTTATTTTAAGCAAATACTTTTCCTCCAACCAGCAAAATAAATCCTATCAATTTATGGTTTTATATTTATAGGTTATCTGTTTTAATTGATCAATCTAGAGGACAACTATCTAAATCCTTCATACTGTATCAGTGGAAAACCAACACCTACAAATAGACTAGGAGAAAACTATAAAAAAATGATTTTAAACAGTCTGATTTACTATAAGAACAGAACTTTTTTACTTCTAAGAAAAGCACAGAAGTAATTAAAAACTAAAGGTTAGAATAAAAACCTGTCAGAGCATTGGGGATGAACGGTGGCTGGTATCATTGGGAAGAATTCCTGTGAGAGCTGTTCTTCTGTGTATTGGACTCGCTATTCCCATGATTTACTTGATGATGAGACACAGCAGCATCTTTTAATGGACTGTTAAAGAGCACAGGAAGTCTAAATTGAAAGATATTGGTGTGCACTTTGATTTTAGTTATAACTCTAACTGTTATATATGGTATTATAAATGACAAACTGCCATTGAAACACAAATAATGGATCCAACTCGTTACCAGTGTTGTATGCTCTATAGTCTAAATTATGGGAAAGATGTGCAATGGTGATACAACAGACAGTGATTAAGAGTGATACTTTTGATACTGACTTTGTTAATTATAATTCTGACAAATATCCTCTCTCTTTAAATTCCTTTTTTTGACACGCTGTACTTTATTGTTACATTTTTGTATTTATAGTTAAGTACTGTTTCCCCCTTGTTTTAATAATTATTGTTGTTGTAGCTTATTTGTAATAAAGAGCCTCCACCTCCTCTGAGAGCTGTCCTTATGTACATTAACTGTTGTATATTGTAGTATATCTGATTATGTAGATCATAAATGTTAATTATTATTATTAGTTTTTAATAAGAATTGATTTGAACATTTCTTGCAATTTATGTGCAAGCATTAGCTCGTCAGGAATTGCAGACATGGGTTATAGTGCCAATAGTTTAATGCCTAATAAACTTTATAGGTATAAACTACACAAAACATATTAACGAGTATTAGATGTTCACAATTGAGAAACAACATATCTGGATTTCACAAAGACACATGTGTTTGTGTGTTAAAGTCCAAACATATTTCCAGGAAATATTAGAAATTAAATTCTTCAGATAAAAGGAGACATGACATCCTGTTAGGGTTACGGTTCCCAAGAGTGCAGGAATCACCGTTATTGTTTTTGTGGAACTCAGATAAACATGATCTTCATGTGTCAGCTGAACTGAGTCCAGCATGAGAAAGTCTGTAAAATTCATATTAACAAAAAGTATCTCAGAGACAAAAGCACCACCATTAAAGATTGATGAAATAAAATCTATCCATAAATATTTTAATGTTTTATCATAGAACAGTAAAACATTTCAACTTGCAGAATGTTCAATCTAAATACAATTCGTTTATTTCTCTATAGTTATAGTTATGGATTGTTGAACTGCATATTATATTATAAAAAGTATATACTCTTCAGATGAGGTTGGCACTCTTTAGGTAAAAAGGCGCTCACTTGGTGCGCATGCTCAGTCTCACTAACATGAAAACCAATCCTGTTCGAGCAACAGCGCAGTAAAATTTGCATCAGATGAACATTTAGAGGCTGGTTGAAGCTGTTGCAGTTATTCGTTTGTGGAAATCTGCGAAGATAACCATGCCCGATCCAGTCAAAGCACCCAAGAAAGGCTCCAAGAAGGCCGTGTCTAAGGCCACCAAGACCGGCAAGAAGAAGAGAAAGACAAGGAAGGAGAGCTATGCCATCTACGTGTACAAGGTGCTGAAGCAGGTTCACCCTGATACCGGTATCTCCTCCAAGGCCATGGGCATCATGAACTCCTTTGTTGGTGACATCTTTGAGCGTATTGCTGGTGAGGCTTCCCGCCTTGCTCACTACAACAAGCGCTCCACCATCACCTCCAGGGAGATCCAGACCGCCGTCCGTCTGCTGCTGCCCGGTGAGCTGGCCAAACACGCCGTGTCTGAGGGCACCAAGGCCGTCACCAAGTACACCAGCTCCAAGTAAACAAGTGCTGTTTGTACTAACAACTCAAAGGTCCTTTTCAGGACCACCCACTCCTTCAACTAAGAGCTTTATTCCTTAAGTATGATCCTCTATATTTCATAAAAACATGAACCAACTACTTGAGCAGTAATTATAATCATACAACTCAGAAAATACATGAAGTATTAAAAGTTTAACTGGAAGAAACCCTGCAATTGCATTCGTACAAAACATCTCATAAACATACATCTGTGTTTAAAGCTAAACATATTTCCAGCAAATATTGGATATTAAATTATAATAAATATATAAAGGTAAGGGGAACACCCTGTTATAAGAGCAGGATTAACTGTTTTTGTGGAGTTCAGAGAAACATGATCACGTACAAGTCAGTAAAATCCATATCAACATAACTTTTTATAAAAAGAGAGAAAAGCACTCAAATCTGTTAAATATTGCTTAAATGAAATCTATCCATGAATCTTTTGTGTTTTAATTGTATCAGTAAAACATGTCAGCTTGTGGAATGTTCAATCTAAATACAATGTTTATTACGCTATAGTTGTGTATTTTTGTAGAATATATTATACTATAATCATGTGGGGGGCTATGTTAACCGGGTGGGGGATGGCTGATGGCAGCGTGTATGGCCTAAATTTGATATAGTCATATAATTTGGTATAGTAACAATAATGAAAACGAGAACGATTTATTTTTGATTAAACATGTCAGTTTGTTGAATGTTATATCTAAATGCAATATATTTATTTCTCTATAGTTATGGATTGTTGTACTGCATATTATATTATGAACAATGAATAGTCTTAAAATGAGGTTGGCGCTCTTTGAGTAAAAAGGCGCTCAGATTGTTTCTCAAAGGTTGGGGCGGTGTCTTGTGCTGCGCATGCTCAGTCTCACTAACACGAAAGCCAATCCTGTTCGAGCAACAGCGCAGTGAAATTTGCATCAGATGAACATTTAGAGGCTGGTTGAAGCTGATGAAGACATTCGTCTGTGGAAATCTGCGAAGATAACCATGCCCGATCCAGTCAAAGCACCCAAGAAAGGCTCCAAGAAGGCCGTGTCTAAGGCCACCAAGACCGGCAAGAAGAAGAGAAAGACAAGGAAGGAGAGCTATGCCATCTACGTGTACAAGGTGCTGAAGCAGGTCCACCCTGATACCGGTATCTCCTCCAAGGCCATGGGCATCATGAACTCCTTTGTTGGAGATATCTTTGAGCGTATTGCTGGTGAGGCTTCCCGCCTTGCTCACTACAACAAGCGCTCCACCATCACCTCCAGGGAGATCCAGACCGCCGTCCGTCTGCTGCTGCCCGGTGAGCTGGCTAAACACGCCGTGTCTGAGGGCACCAAGGCCGTCACCAAGTACACCAGCTCCAAGTAAACAAGTGCTGTTTGTACCAACAACTCAAAGGTCCTTTTCAGGACCATCCACTCCTTCAACTAAGAGCTTTATTCCTTATTTCAATTATATGGTTGTAGTATTTCTAATGCAAGAATTAACGTGTGTGTGTGTGTGTGTGTGTGTGTGTGTGTGTTTCATAAAGTATATCCACAGCTGGTCTATGCAAGACGTAAACATACCAGGTGTTTATTAAAAGTATAACGTATCGTCTCTGTCCTACCATTGACCACAGTAACGGGGACCAGTCTCTGTGATGAAAATATAATACATTTATATAAGACACATTCTCTCCCAGTGTCAATTTAACTAACAAATATTGCTATACTGTATAATTTCACCACAAGGTGTCGCTGCTGTTATACTGAAGTTTACATGTTCAGAGCTGCTCCTGTCGAATACATAAAATGCCTTGCTTTGATTTTTATAATGCAGTAAATTAATCAGTTCACATGTTTAATACAGTTTAGAACATACAACATACACGTTTACATGGTAACTTCAGAGCTGCTCTTGTCGTGTCCTCAAAACAACCGGCTTTTTTTTTTTTGTACAACGCAGTAAATCTGTAACATTGACTAAGTGACTCAATGAATTTAACTTACTGTGGAGATGTTTTCATTTCAAGCAAGTGTTTGCTGGCATGTTTAATAGAAGGTATTATATTTTTAAGAATAATTCTTATTCAAAATAAGGACAAAACAAGATGAGTAATCTACAAAATCAAAAACGTCCAATAAACAGTGTCAGCATTAATGTGTTTGTCCATGTTAATGATTAGATAATGTCTTAAGCAAAAATAAAGTTCAAACAGTAACTTATGCAACTGGAAAAAGGAGGATAAGAAACCAGAAAACAAAAATGCACGAACATACAGTAGACATAAAAAGGAGGAATGTCATCATAAAGTATAATAAATGCATATATCTAAGGGACTAAACAAGATATGACTTTTTTTATTTAACTTTGAAATGGATTTCAATCAATAGAACATATCGCATACTATAACCAGGGATGACAACAACTCACCTTTCGGCGAAATTCGCCGTTTTGATTTTGAAAATGGGTCATTTACGAGATTCGTGTAAATACAGGCTACAGAGTCGGATCGACTGACGCTGTGGTCGAGCGAGCTGGAGAATGAATGAAGAGAGAGAGCGCTGACAGTAAGAAAGCCGGTGAATCAGATCGATTAAACGTTATTTTCTGATTGTTCAACAGCATTAATAAACTTCCGCACACACCTCCACTCAACCCTGCAGCTCAGCCTCAAACCTCTGAATGTGAAACACCTGCTGCTGTTTAAAACACAGCAGCAGCTTCATGCAGCTTTAGTTGCTTCAGTTTAAAAACGTCTTAATGAGAGATCTTCTTTATTTCCATCTGTACAATAAATCAACTCTGATCCTGATCCACCTCTAAGACATCTGGAAGTCTTTTATTTATTAGCAGACAGTTACTTTAGTTATTTGAAGAAACACAATAGAAAAAGGTATTTACTGAAAAAATTTCAAAATCTAACAGTATTTTATATGTCCATCAGTAATCAACTAGCTCAACTTAGACAATCACTTCTACTTTATTTGTTTCAGAGCTAAAATATGGACATTAGTTTTTGTTTAATGGTTTGTTTGGAACATTTATTAACTGATACAATATATTATCTTTGCTTTGTGGGTGTGTCATCATCATTCATACATATACAACCAGTAGTTAAATTACTAAAGCACACTTTAAAAAAATTAAAATAAAATAAAATAATTAACCTCGTGACAGTCTGCTGTACATCTCCTTGCCCACATCTGCGGTTGTCAACGGCAACAGGGACAAAACTTGACGCTGATGCCGTAAATACTTCACAATGTGATCGTTGTTTTCTTTAAAATAATTACAGTAAAACAAAATACTTTTTCAATAATAATAATAAATAAAAATAAATAATAAACACACTGAAGCAGTCGCCATATTACGTGAGTTAGATTTTACACCTGCAGCTTCACTCAAAGAAACGACTAAAATAATAAACAAACGATAAAATGGCGACAGTATGATATATAATATATAATAGTATTTTTTTAAGTGACAGGACAACTCAAATAAGATAACATGTACTTACATTTCTATAAAGGCAGTTTCATAGATTAATATCTGATTAAATCACGGAGCTATTTCAGTACATACCACATCTGCGGTCGTCAAGGGCAACAGGGACAAACTGACGCTGTTGCCCTTCACCACGGAAACGTCGTTTTTACGGTAAATATATGAAGATATAAATATTATATTTACTGTAAATATAACGACACAATTACAACAAATAAAAAGGAGCCTTGCAATGATAAACACAACATATGAACCTATTTCACGAGAAGATATCGAGAACGGAAAGCAACAAAATAACTTGTTTGCAAAATAAAATAAATATTGAAGGAATATAAAAATAAACGTTGACGAACACTGTTACATATGCAGCAGAACTGCCTTATCAGTCACTGTTGGGTTAGGATGAAGGCTATTTTCACAACCTGGTTATTTGAAAATGAGTCATATTATTTGTTTATTTGTTGTTTATTATTTAATTACAAGTGTAAGCATTAATTGATTTATTAACTAATTAAATCTTTATCAACTGTTAATGGACTTAACTTCAGGAGTTACATGATAACTTAATCTTATACTTTCAATAACATGACAAACCAGTTTAATCTACCTTTACCCTCTTAAACAAGTGTGAACATGATCTGAGAAGAACCAAATACAGAGAATCTATTAATTTTAACTGTGAAATTGAACATTATGTTGTATCAGGTATCCTGAAAAAATAACTGAACATCAAAACATTAAATCTTATTGTTTGTTTTGTTATGTATGGTAAAAGACAAAGATTAGAATCACTTGTTTTTGGGCTCGTCAACATTTCTACAGGTGGTTGTTAATTAGTAATTATAATTAATTTATCATAATTACTAGTACAATGATTATTATATATAATATATATAAATAACACTATAATATAGTGTCAATGCTACACTTAGATTTAGTATTGTGTTTACATTTAAATATTATTGGGAATAATAATGATTGCCATTCTTATTTTGCCTTCTGCAGATGCATTCATTAGTGCAATTAATCTGTTGCTTTCAGATTTTAGTCCATGAAGACCAACATACAATTGTGAATCTTTATGTCTATTCTGCAGAAGTAATATGTAGTTTATATCATTGTAAATTGCATTAATATATTTTACAGGTTGCCAAAAATCGTAAAATGTAGCGATGCTTCATGATCATGGCCGTAATTTACATTATAAATTACGTTTATGATAAACTTCAGGATATGAGCTTTTTATGAGGAGTGTGTGGCTCTTAAAAGAGCCTTTGTGTTGTTGAGGAACCGGGGCTTCGATTTACTTCTTGGCGGGTTTCTCGGTCTTCTTGGGCAGCAGCACAGCCTGGATGTTGGGCAGCACACCACCCTGAGCGATGGTCACTCCGCCCAGCAGCTTGTTGAGCTCCTCGTCGTTGCGGACAGCCAACTGCAGGTGACGGGGGATGATCCTGGTCTTCTTGTTGTCGCGGGCAGCGTTTCCAGCCAGCTCCAGGATCTCAGCGGTCAGGTACTCCAGCACAGCCGCCAGGTAGACGGGGGCACCGGCACCAACACGCTGGGCATAGTTACCCTTCCTCAACAGTCTGTGGACACGACCGACTGGGAACTGGAGCCCAGCACGGGAGGAGCGGGACTTTGCCTTGGCGCGGGCCTTACCTCCGGTTTTGCCTCGTCCACTCATGATTTCAGTTAATTTCGAGAGTCTCAACTCAGAAAATGTGGTGCAGACTGCGGAAACCTCCTTTATATGTATACGGAGGAGGGGAAGGACTGATGCCCCACCCACCAGAAAAGAGGCTTTCAGCAGCGCTGTGGAGGGGGAGCCGCTCTCATTTTGGCGGACTTTTTCAAACGAGTTCTGCCCAATAAGCAGCGGAGCTTCAGGCTCTTGCAGGCGGTGCTAAGCTCCAGGAAGAGCCGCTCACCAATCAGGACCCGGAGGTCTGAAACAGCGTCACAGCTCCGCAGCCGCTCTGACTATATAAGAGCAGTGTTTTCCCGCTTTTCAACACTATTTTCTCCTGATCAGAGAAACGAGAAGCCATGGCAAGAACCAAGCAGACCGCCCGTAAGTCCACCGGAGGCAAAGCCCCCAGGAAGCAGCTGGCCACCAAGGCTGCCCGTAAGAGCGCCCCGGCCACCGGTGGAGTGAAGAAACCTCATCGTTACAGGCCCGGTACCGTGGCTCTCAGAGAGATCCGTCGTTACCAGAAATCCACCGAGCTGCTCATCCGCAAGCTGCCCTTCCAGCGTCTGGTCAGAGAAATTGCTCAGGATTTCAAGACCGATCTGCGCTTCCAGAGCTCCGCTGTCATGGCTCTGCAGGAGGCCAGCGAGGCTTACCTGGTCGGTCTGTTCGAGGACACCAACCTGTGCGCCATCCACGCCAAGAGGGTCACCATCATGCCCAAAGACATCCAGCTGGCTCGCCGCATCCGTGGAGAGAGAGCTTAAATTGTCTTCTCCTTCATAAACCACAACGGCTCTTTTCAGAGCCACCTCACTCTCCCTAAAAAGCTGCTTCCTGTGCTGCCTGTACACAATCAATATTTTCTGTCATTTTGACACATCGATTCTAACTCTTTATAATGTTTTGTTTGCTATCAGCTCCTGAAAGTGCAAAACACAATATTATGACATCCATCATATATACTGTATAACAGCCACGTTTTGGAAATCAGGCATTTAGTTAACTGAGGAGAGCCTCTATATGTTCATGTTTGTCTAAACTGAGAGAACATGATCTCTCACTGTGTTTTGGCCACTTTAATCTCATAAATATGTCCCATGTTCACTGTTAGTTGTGTAATATCAAAGATAGGATACATTATAGCCACATCACATACAGCTTTCTGTGAGTGAGTCAGGATAGAGCACACATCTTGTGTGCTTCTGTAATACTACAATTTTGTGAGAAAGTGTTGAAAGATTGCCATTTGGTGGTCTGAGTTTCTTATTAACTTGCACATCAGAAGCTCACAGAAGTGATGAGGCTGCACTTTTTATGTTTGTGCATCTATATTAAATAAGATATTGACCACTTAATTTACATAATGAAGGTGTTTGTACTGATCTGGTTAATTGGTGTCATCAGTGCAGCTCCCTCCTTAACTGATTGATAATGTCTACACTTAGTCCTTGCTGTGTGATAGTCTCTTCATGTACAGTTTGGTTATTGACCATGTAAGAAGTGTGGTAGTGTAGTAATTGTGTCCTAAGACTGAGTTCCAGTGAGATGACAGGGTAATATGAGCTCTTTAAGATATATAATGGAGCCCAAGAGCTTTGAAGGTGAGGATGTTAAATTGTACTCTGGGTTTTAGAGGAAGTCAATGCAGCAATCCTGAAAGAGTAATATAATCTCTCTTTCTAGTTTTTGTTAGTACACATACAGTATAGCAGCATTCTGGACCAAGTGGAGGGTATTTAGAGACTTACTATAGGGCAGCCTGATAATAATGAATTCCAATAATAAGTAAGAACTGCTTGGATCATTTTGAGATGAGATGTACCTGATTATTGCAATATTTCGAGATGACAAAGAGGCAGTCCTTGAAATGTGTTTTATATGGGAGTTAAAGGATATAATCAAAGATAACTCCTAGATGATTTACTGTGGTGCTGGAGGTCAGAGTAAAGTCATCCAGAGTAGTTATATCATTAGATAATGTGTTTCTAAGGTGTTAAGAGCTTGGCACAATAACTTTTTGTCTATGTCTATCTTTTGTGTGTTAAGCAATAAAATGTCCAAACTGAAATCAATCTTATAAACAGGAAGGAATTAATGTCCTTCAGGGTTCAGAGCTGCAACAACACTTACTTTTGTATTTATTAGATCTAACATGAGATTATAGCTTCTATTAAATTATCTTAAAACAGCTCTGACTTTAAAATGTTGAAATGACTACGACCAAACATGAATTTATTAACATTTTGAGAAAATACAATTTTTATTTAATTTTAATATGAAAAAATACAATTGAAAATACAATAATTCCGAGAATTTTTTTTGATCATTTATTTTCTTATTTATGCTTAATTTTCAAAAGAGAAAAGTATCTAAAACTGTCATGATTAGTGTTCCTGGGAGCTGTGATTGATTGCACCATCACATGTAAAGTTACTACACAATTTATAGTAGAGAATTGATTCATGACCATTTCTTAAAATCATAATACAAATACACACATAAAAAGTTGCATTCAGTTTAATACGAATAAACATCAGAACTAAACATGTTCATTCATTAAAAGTTCATGAAATATGTTTAGTGAAGATCAATGTTGTTAAGTTTCCTCAGTCAGTCAAACTCAGTTTCAAATAAAAAAAACAACAAATGAAAGGTCCAAACTCTATCAGGTCCAGGCATGACATATGTTTGACACTTATATAATGTTCAACGTCTAATTTTACTCACTTTTACATTTAATATAATTTAAAAAAAAACAACATGTTTTTGTGCAGCTGACAAAGATATAAAAATAGTGTTTATTCACATTTAATATCATTCATTAAGGTAAGGTATCTTTATGTAGGGTTAGATCATTGTATTGTATAAATGTAAATATTGCTGCCTAAAAACTTCACTATGGAAAAATATACAAAATGGAGGATTAAAAAACGGGTCAAAAAGGAAGAGATCACCCTGCCTTAGAAAAACTTCGTGGGAGGATCTGTTAAATCTGATCCCGCCCACCAAAGTCCGCGCCAACTGTCTTCTTTTAGGTCCGCAGACAAGCTCTAAATAGAGAAGTTGCACTCTAGACCTCACATTCGTCTTTTAACTTGTTAAAAGAAGACTAGTAAATATGAGTGGAAGAGGCAAGGGAGGAAAGGGACTCGGTAAAGGAGGCGCCAAGCGTCACCGTAAAGTTCTCCGTGATAACATCCAGGGAATCACCAAACCCGCCATCCGCCGTCTGGCTCGCCGCGGTGGTGTCAAGCGTATCTCCGGTCTGATCTACGAGGAGACCCGCGGTGTGTTGAAGGTCTTCCTGGAGAATGTCATCCGTGATGCCGTCACCTACACCGAGCACGCCAAGAGAAAGACCGTGACCGCCATGGATGTGGTTTATGCTCTCAAGAGGCAGGGACGCACCCTGTACGGTTTCGGAGGTTAAATCTGATCCTGACCCTCTGATAGTCAAACACAAAGGCTCTTTTAAGAGCCACCCACCTTCTCTAAGAGTTGTCCTTATGCTCATAGATAGATGTAGCTATTTACTGTTTTCTAGCTACTCTTTTCGTTTTATCTTTATGAAAAAAAAGCTATGTCACTACTAAAACAATATACATGAATGTATTCCCAATTTAACCTACATATTTAGTTATTTCCTGGGGAATAGATACAAATCTGGTTGCTTTTGATTTATTTTGCCATAAACAGACAACTCTGTACATACTTTACAGTTCAGTGCATATAAAGGTTTTGCATGTTTTATAAACTACACTTGTATAGACAAACACTGACCCAGTTACTCTTGTAATTTTTTTCTGTGCACAAATTCTTCCTTTGCCTGTTTCACAAACACTTTGACTTGTATACACAAACAGACCCAATTTGTCAAAACATTTTCTGAGTTCTAGACAACACTCCTTGCTGCTTCATTTTTTTTTTTTTTGTAGTGTCTGATCCCCGTTGCTGTGATCAGTGGGAGATTTGACAGACCGTACAACCAGCATTGCTCCTTGTAACCCTCGACCCCCCCCCCCCCCCCCCCCCCCCCCCCAACCTGGGAAAATGGTACACTTTACATTTAAGTGTCCAATGTTGGTATTTCATACAACTAACTTCACATTAGTACAATCAAAATATATTTCACTTGCTACAATAATGCATATTACCACACTATGGGACTAATAATCATTTATGACAAGTGAACATAAGTGTAAATTTATACATTTTTCGTTGAATTCCTGGCAGTTAGTTACTTTTATTAGTATAGTATAACGCCTTTACACTATAGTAAACTATATAGTTAAGGTCGAGAATACCATTAGTCTTTATAACAGACAATGTATCAAGCATGGACACAAATGTGTAACAATTAACAAAGGAATAAAGCTCTTAGTTGAAGGAGTGGGTGGTCCTGAAAAGGACCTTTGGGTTGTTAATACAAACAGCACTTGTTTACTTGGAGCTGGTGTACTTGGTGACAGCCTTGGTGCCCTCAGACACGGCGTGTTTGGCCAGCTCACCGGGCAGCAGCAGGCGGACAGCGGTCTGGATCTCCCTGGAGGTGATGGTGGAGCGCTTGTTGTAGTGAGCAAGGCGGGAAGCCTCACCAGCAATACGCTCAAAGATGTCTCCAACAAAGGAGTTCATGATGCCCATGGCCTTGGAGGAGATACCGGTATCAGGGTGAACCTGCTTCAGTACCTTGTACACGTAGATGGCATAGCTCTCCTTCCTTGTCTTTCTCTTCTTCTTGCCGGTCTTGGTGGCCTTAGACACGGCCTTCTTGGAGCCTTTCTTGGGTGCTTTGACTGGATCGGGCATGGTTATCTTCGCAGATTTCCACAAACGAATAACTCAAACAGCTTCAACCAGCCTCTAAATGTTCATCTGATGCAAATTTCACTGCGCTGTTGCTCGAATAGGATTGGCTTTCTTGTTAGTGAGACTGAGCATGCGCAGCACAAGACACCGCCCACACCTTTTAGGGACCATCTGAGCGCCTTTTTACTGAAAGAGCGCCAACCTCATTTGAAGAGTATCCACTTTTTATAATGTAATATGCTTTACAAAAATCCATAACTATAGAGAGATAAACATATTGTATTTAGAATGAATATTCCACAACCTGATATGTTTTACTGATCTATGATAAAACATACAAATATTCATATATAATTTCATCAATCTTTAAACCACATAAATAACAACACTACTCTCTCATGCTGGACTCAGCTGACACATGAAGATCATGTTTCTCTGAGCTCCACAAAAACAATAACGGTGATTCCTGCACTCTTTTAACATGATGTCATGTCACCTTTTATTGGAACTATTGATTTATAATATTTATAATATTTTCCCGAATTGACATATTCAAGTAAAAGATGTTTGCTTCAAGTTCACCGATTTTACCCTTTCAGTTATTACCTTCAAATGATCAACTCTTTTGACACTTCTTGTGTTTTCTGTGATGTGATTATTTTAGAAATGCCATTATGTAAGTTTATTGGAAGGATCTCTATGTATTTGTGAAGTCAAGACTTTATCATGCTTTCTCTCTCGATCGGGAGATATTTGATTTGAATGACCACAGCATGAACAACGATGACAATTTTCCTCTGATGAACTTTATTATAATTATGCCCAGATTCAATACACATAAATGTATTTTTTTATATGTTTGTATTGATGTACTATTTGTAAGTTGTTTTTATCTTCCACTTTAGCTTTTTAAACAAAAAAAACTACAGAACTTAAAAGTAATTATCCTGATGATAATCAAAAAGGAAAACAGTTCTTGTACATTATTGACATTTTTTACATGCTCACCATGTGTAAAATTCACATGTACATGAAAGGCACAGCATGCTCAATTTATTGCTCCATAATCCGTGTGTCATTCGTTCTTTCCGTTTTTAATTGGCAATCAAAAATCTAATAATGAAAAATTGACTTGTTATTTTGTTTTTTATTATAAAACCAAAAACGAAAAAATGCCTTGTTTTTCATATTTCAATTTTAGGCTCAGATCAAAAATACGAAATGGAAAAACGGGCAACAGGGTTAGGGTTAGATTAGTTTGATTTTAATATTTAATTGGTCGAGTTTACGTGACCCGGAAGTTCAAACAACAAACGTTAGCTTGCTAGCCGCTACGATCGATAAGGACCATTGCCAATGAAACATGGAAAGAATGAATGATACACGGATTCTCCACCGTGACATAATGAGCTGTTCTTCGTATTCTCATCCTTTGTTATGTTCATGTTTATGACTTTTTAAAGTGCGCAATTATCATCCCCACCCTCCATGACATGAGGAGTGCCAGGTGAATGAGTGTAATCATGAATGTTGACTGAAAGGCTTAGAATGAAAGGGGATGTTCGCTTTAACTTATTATCCTTGTTATCTTGTTTCCTTCACAAAGGGGGGCGGGGAGGACTGGTGTGTGTTGAAGTGATGATGGACTGTGTTGGCAGTGGAGCATTGACCACATCAGCCTCGCCCTTAACCTGATACCGATGATTGAGTCATGAGTCATGTTTCTGAGGAAAGTCTGAGCTTTCATGGCTGACTGAAAAATAAATTGCAATGAAATAAAATGTACGTGGCCTTGTAATACTAGTACTTTTATTATTGGTTTATTCTTCTTTTTTGAACACTTGTACCTGTTAGAAATAAACACTACTGAAGATAACATCCTTGCATTCTTACTGATGTGCTGCAGTCGTCACATACCAGCTACACTTATGATTCAAGTTATCAGGCTATATAATAATGTTGTATAAAAACCTCCATCTATACCAATAATTAATAAGATATGTATTTATGTTGTAATTTATATTTAGAGCAGAAGTAATGCATCATTTTCTGCATGGGACTTCTGAAACATGTCTTTAGTTCAAATGATTTTTATATGTTGATGTTAAGCAAGATCTGATACCACAGTCAGAAAATCAGAATGAAGAAATGAAACCATTAGGACATTTTCATGTGATAATTATTCTGCAATGTGTTCACATCAGTATACACACCCTCAGAGAAACCTCTGCATTACTGCTTTATTTAGTCTTGTCAGTCTAGATGTCAGACAGAGAACATCAGAAAGCCTGAACCCTTTAAAAAAAATCAATCATATTTGTTAAAGCTTCTGTTTGTTTAAAGGGTCATTTCACCCAAATTAAAAAAAAACAAAACAAAAGCAGAACAGACAGAACTTAATATTCAAAAGCAATTCATTGTATGTGAAATCTCTAATTTGTGAGGCACATATTGAATGTGTTTTAAAAGTATATAAAAATATCAATAATATACAGTATTACAATCATTTCCATTTCTTACTCCAAATAAACAATTTAAGTGTTAATTATTACTGCCTTCAAGAAAATGGAAAAGTACTCTTATGAGAATAAAGCTGTAAATTCTTGTCCTGATGTTGGCACCAAATGTGCCGTGAAAGTTATCAGTATGTAGTTTTCCAGGGAATAAGAAAGTATTGAAACAAATATAATTTATATATGTGCTAATCCTCATTCAAATGTGGATAGACCTGTTCTCAAGAGGGAAGGTATGTTTGTGATCATTTTGACCTACTGCATGTGACAGGATAGCGCTCCAGAGGGTCATCACCACAGATCAGAGCAGCTCAGCAGAGCCTCTGTAACACACTATAGTACTCAGAGTTTTGAGAGACATAAATCTAAGTTTTACATGAAGTCAACAAGAGCTGAATATACGAAAAGAGAAAGAAAGAAGAAAAAAACACACCTTTATGACTGTCAGAGTTTTAGACTTTTTAGGGTGAATCAAACCAAGACATTTGCCAGCATCAAATTGAGCTCTGGGAAGATAATGTAAAAACATAAATAAATAAATAAATAAATAAAAATACAATCTGACATTTTTGATAATGAATTAATGAATTAACAGACAAAATTGCATCACATAAAAGAATGCTGAAAACACTGACACGAACTCCCTCTGCAATACTGGTAAAAACTTTACATGGCATGACATATATTCTCACATACTGTATACATCACAGAAGCTTAAAAGGCCTTAAATTGGCTGTAAAATAAAATACATTAAAAATAAATTGGTAAATCTATTTCTCCATCTAGTTTTGTTGTTGTAAACGAAATAACACAATATGAAATAAAATAACACATATATGGGGGAAAGAAAAAAAAACTTATATTTTGTTTTCATATAGTGAACATAGAACAAAAGGAAAATGTGTTTCATGAAAGACTTTCAAATGTTTTATTTCATCATTTCCCCTTAAAATAAACATGTGTGCCCTATTTAACTTTCATAAATATGGAAATACATATTATGTGCAGATATTTATTAAATATAATGGACAGTTAACTCACTTCAGCAGAGTCTCTGTAAAACACTCTTGTAATGAGAGTTTTGAAGGATTTTAATATTATTTTATATTATATTATATTATTATTGAAGGTCAACAAGAGCAGAATACACAGAAAAAAGAAAAACTACAACTGAAATGCAGTAAAACAATCATGAAATGTGTTACAATAGATCAATGATGCGTTCATTGTGCAAAAATGTAACTTTATTTTTTACAATGTAAAGGATCCACTATTCCACATTACCACACTGCCATTTGTATACTGTTTGTTCTTTAATAGTAGGTGAATACATGATAAATGTAACACAGACATGTTACACCTACTGCAGAGGACAATATTGCGGATTATTTTTTATTAAAAATAATTCTCCGAATATCAGAACATATATATGAGCAGCTCTGACAGGAAGTCTCACTGAACTGCTTCATCAGCCTGATCAGTGTGTTTGCTGCTACCACAAAAGCTTCATATTATAACAAACTGATCACCAACAGATTAAAGTTTTTACTTTCAGTCTGTGAACAAACATGTGAGCCAGCTGGAAAACTGCTTTTGGAGGAGTTTGGATGTATTTTACAGTATTTTAGGAGAGAAATGAGAGAGAAAAGCCGCTGAGCAGTGCTGTCCGCGGCGGTGAACAGGTGAGGTTTGTTTGCTCCACAAACTAAATGCAGAGAGCATCAGAGCTCTAAATGACTTCTATATGAAGACAAACATGTCCACTATCTGCTGTCTTCACTGTCAGCCTTCAACACTTCTCTCACACTTATTTTTTACTGTTTTCTCACTAGCAGAAAACACAAGTGTCAGACATTCACACTGCTCACAGGAGCCAGCAGCGGGACTGAGTCTACACGGTTCTCATGGTGTGTTTAAGAGCCGCCTCCTGCCTCGTACTCTGCATCAGTCTACTCAGACTCTGAGATTCACGTAGAAGTAATCCTCGACCAAACTATGGCAGAAGTAGCTCCAGCTCCCGCAGCCGCCCCGGCTAAGGCCCCCAAGAAGAAGGCAGCAGCAAAGCCCAAGAAGACTGGCCCCAGCGTCAGCGAGCTCATCGTTAAAGCTGTGTCCGCCTCCAAGGAGCGCAGCGGAGTGTCTCTGGCCGCCCTCAAGAAGGCTCTGGCTGCCGGAGGTTACGATGTGGACAAGAACAAGGCCCGCGTTAAGACCGCCGTCAAGAGTCTGGTGACCAAGGGGACTCTGGTCCAGACCAAAGGGACCGGGGCCTCCGGCTCCTTCAAGATGAGCAAGAAGGCTGAGGCCAAGCCCGCAAAGAAAGCCGCTCCTAAAGCCAAGAAGCCCGCCGCCAAGAAACCCGCAGCAGCGAAGAAGGCCAAGACAGCAGCCGCTAAGAAATCCCCCAAGAAGGTCAAGAAGCCCGCAGCGGCCAAGAAGGCAGCCAAGAGCCCCAAGAAGGCCGCTAAGAAGCCCGCCAAGAGCCCCAAAAAGGCCGCAAAGAGCCCCAAGAAAGTGGTGAAGAAGGCTCCCGCAGCCAAGAAAGCCCCCGCAAAGAAGGTGGCCAAGCCCAAGGCAAAGAAGGCAGCACCCAAGAAGAAGTAAACTCTCATCACTCTGAAGCCCTCAACCTTAAAGGCTCTTTTAAGAGCCACACACATCTTATCTAAAGTGCATGATCCTTACAACGTGTTTTAATAATACAATGTTCTCCCATTAGCTGCATGAACTGACTTCTATTATCCAGTCAATTTATGTTGTAGACACAATATACATATTTACTGACATGAGAGAAAGCTCCTTTGTTCCTCTCTAATCCGTTATCTGAGTAAGTAAAAAATGGCGAAATAAGTTATTAGTATGGTATCAACTCAGTCATTATTTTAACTAAATCGTACACTCCCTATTTAGTGACAAAACGGTTTACACAAAGTTTCTCACTAAATGTTAGTTATTCAAATTTAAGTTCAGTTGCTAAGGGAAACCTGATTTACAGACAGCATGGTCTGCACATAATACAGAAAAACAAAACAATGTATTAATGATACCATTATGTAGTAAATTAATGCTTTACAGTACATCCAAGATAGTGAGTTAAAAACCTATACTGGAAAAGAGATGAATCAAACAGATTCCCTCTTCATGTGTTTGTTTAGCATGATTGGTAGAAGATATGCAGTTGGAATGAGAGTAGAAAGGAGACCCGTTTTGTAGCCAGTTTCAGTTTTGAGACAGTGAGTCTTACTAATGATGGTTATGTAGCCCCAGTTGAAATGCAGCTTTTAGTTAACCATTTCCTTTCAGAAATCCTTTAAAAACTTGCCTATAATATAATTCTCAATGTATCAAAAGCATGATTTATTATTACAATGCTGGACACTGTTCTGTAACCAAGTTGTACATATAAAACTGAACATTGGATGCATAATTGTGAGGATATGAGCTTTTTATGAGGAGTGTGTGGCTCTTAAAAGAGCCTTTGTGTTGTTGAGGAACCGGGCCTTAAATTTACTTCTTGGCGGGTTTCTCGGTCTTCTTGGGCAGCAGCACAGCCTGGATGTTGGGCAGCACACCACCCTGAGCAATGGTCACTCCGCCCAGCAGCTTGTTGAGCTCCTCGTCGTTGCGGACAGCCAGCTGCAGGTGACGGGGGATGATCCTGGTCTTCTTGTTGTCGCGGGCAGCGTTTCCAGCCAGCTCCAGGATCTCAGCGGTCAGGTACTCCAGCACAGCCGCCAGGTAGACGGGGGCACCGGCACCAACACGCTGGGCATAGTTGCCCTTTCTCAGATGCCTGTGGACACGACCGACTGGGAACTGAAGCCCAGCACGGGATGATCGGGTCTTTGCCTTAGCGCGGGCCTTGCCTCCAGTTTTGCCTCGTCCACTCATGATTTCAGTCGGTTTCTAAAGTCTCAATTTAGAAAATGTGGAGTAAATATCGCAAACCCTCCTTTATATGTACACGGAGGAGGGGAAAGACGGATGCCCCACCAACCAGAAAAGAGGCTTTCAGCAGCGCTGTGGAGGGGGAGCCCGCTCTCATTTTGGCGGACTTTTTCAAACGACTTTTGTCCAATAAGCAGCGGAGCTTCAGGCTTCTGCAGGCGGTGCTGAGCTCCAGGAAGAGCCGCTCACCAATCAGGACCCCGAGGTCTGAAGCGGCGTCACAGCTCCGCAGCCGCTCCGACACTTTAAGAGCAGCGTGTCTCCTCTTCTCAACACTATTTTCTCCTGCTCAGAGAAACGAGAAGCAATGGCAAGAACCAAGCAGACCGCCCGTAAATCTACCGGAGGCAAAGCCCCCAGGAAGCAGCTGGCCACCAAGGCTGCCCGTAAGAGCGCCCCGGCCACCGGTGGAGTGAAGAAGCCCCATCGTTACAGGCCCGGTACCGTGGCTCTCAGAGAGATCCGTCGTTACCAGAAATCCACCGAGCTGCTGATCCGCAAGCTGCCCTTCCAGCGTCTGGTCAGAGAAATCGCTCAGGATTTCAAGACCGATCTGCGCTTCCAGAGCTCCGCTGTCATGGCTCTGCAGGAGGCCAGCGAGGCTTACCTGGTCGGTCTGTTCGAGGACACCAACCTCTGCGCCATCCACGCCAAGAGGGTCACCATCATGCCCAAAGACATCCAGCTGGCTCGCCGCATCCGTGGAGAGAGAGCTTAAATGTCTTCTCCTTTATAAACCACAACGGCTCTTTTCAGAGCCACACAAGTCTCCCTAAAGAGCTGCTTCCTCCGTGGTTTTTGCACAATCAATATTTTTTGTTAATTTTGATGTTATCAGCCCACAATACAAAACATTGATACTACAAAATTGTTGAAAATATCATCATTTCCCACTGTATTTTGACCTCATGGATATCTTAAGTTAGATTTAAATTTTGGTTAAAAGGCCTGAAGATCAAATTATTTATTTTAAATTATAGACGCATCACAAACAACTTTGTGTCAGGAAAGAGAACATTGCTTGTTATTATAACTGTGAGGGATGGATATGTGTATGGTGGCAGGTATACGTCTTTCTCTGGTATTGCATGGTCCTTGTAACCTGTGAAGTAGTTTGTGTAATTTCCGTGGCTCTACACAATGTGAAAATAGTTATCCTGGAAAGGACAAATTCTATTATGTGAAAATCAGAAGAAGAGTGAAGACCATGGCTGCTCATAAGAAGTGACAAGGCTGCAGTTTTCTTATCTTTTGTGCATCTAAATTAAAAATATATTGACCACTTAATTTACACAATGAAGGCATTTATATTATTCTGGTTAATTGGTTAATTAATTAAATCAGTGCAGCTCCCCCTCTTAACTGATGTCTGCACTTTGTCCTTGCTGTGTGATAGAGTTCATGTATAGTTTGGTTACTGATCATCTAAGAAGTGTGTAGTTATTGTGTCCTAAGACATGTAGATATGATGCATCTGATTTGAAGTTATTGTGAAAAGTATTACCATGGCCAGCCCTAACTACAAGCTTTGTTAAACGTAAGGTTTTAAGCCTACTCTTGAATACAGAGAGGGTATCTGCCCCTGGACTGAATCTGAAACACGGTTCTTGCAAAAGTATCAATAATAATGTTAGTATTAGTATAGTAGTAATTACTGAGCTGAATTTTAGAAGAATATACCAAATAAAGAGAAATGGGGGGCCATATTTAGATTGTAGCCAAATTCCCAAGATTACTTTTCCACCAAAAATTAGGTGACCAGTGTTTTCAAATTACACATGAGCGTGATAAACTTCAATGTCTCTCACAAACTGCTCCTCTTCTTGGAGTATATTGTAGTTTGATAACTCCTCCCTCTTCTTCCTGCTCCCACACACACACACACACACACACACACACACCAAGCTCCACTCTGTCAACTTATTTCCTTGTTACCTCCCCTTTAGATCTACAGTTTGAAGATAGGTGTAACCAACATGTGGTGAGCTGTCAGCTGACATTTAATGAAGCAACACATGCTGTTTAGATCAGAGCTCAAACTAGTTTCACTTCTCAGAAAGTGAAACTCAGACAGTCATTGTCACTGAGAGGTGAAATGGCGCAGCAAGGAGCTCAGCTGGACGGAGCTAAATTCTGCTGTTCCATCTGTTTGGATCTACTGAAGCATCCAGTGACTATTCCCTGTGGACACAGCTACTGTATGAGCTGTATTAACAACGTCTGGGATGGAGAGGATGAGAAGAAAATCTACGGCTGCCCTCAGTGCAGACAGACCTTCACACCGAGGCCTGTCCTCATGAAAAACACCATGTTAGCAGATATAATGGAGGAGCTGAAGAAGACGGGTCTCCAAGCTGCTCCTGCTGCTGCTACTGATCACTGCTATGCTGGACCTGAGGATGTGGCCTGTGATGTCTGTACTGAAAGGAAGCTGAAGGCCCTCAAGTCCTGTCTGGTGTGTCTCATCTCATATTGTGAGACACACCTCCAGCCTCATTATGAATCTGCTGCATTTGAAAAACACAAGTTGGTCAATCCCTCGGAGAAACTCCAGGAGAACATCTGCTCTCATCATGATGAGGTGATGAAGATGTTCTGTCGTACTGATCAGCATATTATCTGTTATCTCTGCCCCGTGGATGAACATGAAGGCCATGACACAGTCTCAGCTGCAGCAGAAAGGACTGAGAGGCAGAGAGAACTCGAGGTGAGTCGACTAAACATCCAGCAGAGAATCCAGGACAGAGAGAAAGATGTGAAGCTGCTTCAACAGGAGGTGAAGGCCATCAGTCGTTCTGCTGATAAAGCAGTGGAGGACAGTGAGAAGATCTTCACTGAGCTGATCCGTCTCATCGAGAAAAGAAGCTCTGATGTGAAGCAGCAGATCAGATCCCAGCAGGAAACTGAAGTGAGTCGAGTCAAAGAGCTTCAGGAGAAGCTGCAGCAGGAGATCACTGAGCTGAAGAGGAAAGACGCTGAACTGAAGCAGTTCTCACACACAGAGGATCACAACCAGTTTCTACGCAACTACCCCTCAGTGTCACAACTCAGTGAAGCTACAGACTCATCCAGCATCAATATCCGTCCTCTGAGATACTTTGAGGATGTGACAGCAGCTGTGTCAGAGCTCAGAGATAAACTACAGGACATCCTGAAGGAGGAATGGGCAAACATCTCACTGACAGTGACTGAAGTGGATGTTTTACTGTCAGATATACATCCAGAGCCCAAGATCAGAGCGGATTTCTTAAAATATTCATGTGAAATCACACTGGATCCAAACACAGCAAAAAAAAATCTGCTATTATTTGAGGGGAACAGAAAAGCAACTGTAGCAAATTGCACACAGTCTAATTCTAGTCATCCAGACAAATTCATTGATTGGTGTCAGGTCCTGAGTAGAGAGAGTCTCACTAGACGTTGTTATTGGGAGGTGAAGTGGACTGGGAGAGGAGGTTATGTAGCAATTGCATACAAGAATATCAGCAGAGCAGGACGTTCGAATGAATGTAAATTTGGGCACAATGACAAGTCTTGGGCTTTAGATTGCGACACTGACAGTTATAAATGTTTGTTCAACAATATCTCAACTCCAGTCTCAGGACCTTGTTCCTCCAGAGTCGGAGTGTACCTGGATCACAGAGCAGGTATTCTGTCCTTCTACAGCGTCTCTGAAACCATGACTCTCCTCCACAGAGTCCAGACCACATTCACTCAGCCTCTCTATGCTGGACTCTGGTTTAAATATATTGGAGACACAGCTGAGTTGTGTAAACTCAAATAGACAGAAGTAATTTCAAACTTCATGTGTTAGATTCTGTGCTGTAATTCTTGTTGTTTCTGTCTCTATGTTTCTGAATTGCAAAGAGATCAGCTGTCATTCAAACTGAGATCATCCAAGATTTTGTTTTTACTTTCAGTTGTTGTTGGGTTGATGTTTGAGTTTCTTTAAATGTCAGTGTTTCCTGTTTGTTTGTATCAATGAAGGCTATTTTAACCTTTACTTGTAAATGTCAGTTTCATGTCTTTATTGATATAGTTCTCGTTTTTCTCTTCAGCATCTTAAACTGAGAAAACAGCACAACTTCCTTCATCATAGACATTTTATTCTCACCACTCTGTAAATGTGTAAATATTATGTGGTATACAAATGTAACTATCATGATAACAATCTATAAGGAAATAATTTCCTATTATTTACTATTATTGTGTGGATGAATTGAATCTGAACATGAAGTCATTGAAGGGTCATTAAACCAACTTTACTGATTGGATCTGTCAACAAACTGAAGGTTTACAAAACCGTTTATATCAACAATAAATTATTTTCTTCTGTCTTCATTTCTGGATTTTATTTACAGCTTCTGAGAAAATGTGCAAGTTTTCCATCACGCATATATTTTATTTATACATTCAGTCAATTTAGAGGTTTTGTTACTAAATTTCAGGTCAGGGCCCTCTAATGATTAAATCATCTGCTGAAATAATTACTTAAAAAAGGCCTACTTAAAAATATATACATAATATATAAAATCATGCTTAAAGCCTCTGCCCCCACACTCTTCCACTCTCCTCCAGTACACCGTCACAATGGTCATTTGCCAACATAAAAAAGTGCTTTTGAAAATGTATTAATAAAAAAAACCTGAAATCTCTCATTTACAAAAGCATTCAAATATTTTGCTATGCCATTCCAAAATATTTTTTATATTACAGACTGACTGCATCTCAGTCATAGTGGATCAGAGACTTTTTACAAGACAGACCTCAACATGTAATAGTCAACGGCAAAAGATCCACCAGCATTATACTAAATAAAGGGGAGATGTATTTTACCTCCCATCTTATTTACCATCTATACAAATAACATCACCTGCAACTAGGACAATATGACACAAACGATATGGCTCTGGTGACCCATCTGACCGACTTCACCATTATTCCTAATGTTTAAACTGTCTTAACATTAAAAACTCATAACACATTTCCTGATTTTAATTATTTGCTGAATTATTTTTTTATAAATATAAATATTTTATTAAAACAAAAGCTGACTGTATACCTACATTATACTTAATAAATTGTAACATGTGAACACAGATATGTGGTTGTCTTCAGTCATTTGTATTGTGATGCGATATGAGAGCAGGGTCTCATTCTTAATGTTTTCATGTCCAGAACAACACAAACAGCAGCAAGTCTGTTTCCACACAATAGCACAATGTTAGCTGTCAGGGTCACCCAAATGTCACAGAAAAACAGAAAAAGGAAGAAATCACTCTGCTTTGGAAAACTCTGTGGGCGGATCTGCTGAATCTGATCCCACCCAGCAAAGTCCGCGCCACCTGTCCTCTTTTAGGTCCGCAGACAAGCTCTAAATAGAGAAGCTGCACACCATACCACACATTCGTCTTTTAACTTGTTAAAAGAAGACTAGTAAACATGAGTGGAAGAGGCAAGGGAGGAAAGGGACTCGGAAAAGGAGGCGCCAAGCGTCACCGTAAAGTTCTCCGTGATAACATCCAGGGAATCACCAAACCCGCCATCCGCCGTCTGGCTCGCCGCGGTGGTGTTAAGCGTATCTCCGGTCTGATCTACGAGGAGACCCGCGGTGTGTTGAAGGTCTTCCTGGAGAATGTCATCCGTGATGCCGTCACCTACACCGAGCACGCCAAGAGAAAGACTGTGACCGCCATGGATGTGGTTTATGCTCTCAAGAGGCAAGGACGTACCCTGTACGGTTTCGGAGGTTAAATCTGATCCTGACCTGCTGATGGTCAAACACAAAGGCTCTTTTAAGAGCCACCCACCTTCTCTAAGAGTTGTCCTGTTACTACACTTTGTAGAAGTTGCATCATGAACTACGACTAACTCAAGATATATGTAAACTGATTTATGTGAATAAATCACATAATCTAAATTGACACCAATTATATAGTATATGAATATAAACACTGTCTCGAACTGTATTTGCATTTAGTGATGCCGTTGCTTTATCTCGACAGTAAATTTTCTTTCCCTCTGTTTTCCCCCTTGTATTTACACACTGGTTCCCACATGGTTAGACACATTGAAACAGTCTGAGCAGGTTATGTTCAGAGTCAGTTACCATGGTGATGGACTCAGAGTTTCAGACCTCTCTTTCTGGAACGGATAACACGGAGTTTCCCTCATCTCAGGGTTAACATACTCTGAGTTTTCCATATAACCCGCTTTCTGGAATACTCCCCTGGACTCTTTCTGCTCCTGAACAAGTACAATAACAATGAGAAAATGTGTGCAAAAATGCTCTGCAGCGCTGTCTGGTTTACATTACGCAGCAGCCTGCCGTGGTACAAAAGGCGCGAAAACAAAAACATCCATAAAACGTATGGTTAAAACAACATAGAACAGCTATGTCATGTTAGCGGTATTTAAATGATTTAATATGCGCCAAAATTGTCAAATATTAACAGAAAACCGTCAAAAATCACAGCAGCATTTCCTAACTCAACTTACCCTCATCAATGCAACACACAGCACTGTGAGGAGCTGACTCCATGACCTACGGAAACCCAGGAGGTACAGAAAGATGTGACAGCCAAAAAGGTAGTTTCCTCAGGTAACGCAAATAAAGATAACAATAAAATAAAAATAAATAATTGAGATAAATTACACAAATATTCAACCAATTAAATAAATGATAAACAAAATCTCCATATACAATTTGAAAACAAACATAAAAAAGTGCATTTTCCAACTATGTTACATCTGGATTTCTTATAAATATAGTCAGTATTGTCTGTGAAGTTAATGTGTCCATCAGTCACAGTTCCCAGATGTTGAAACCTGTTGACAGTTTCTGCAGAGGATCACATGATTGTCAAAGGTCGACATTCATCATGGAAGTTTATTGCTGCATAATATAAGTTCTCTGGTTAAACTTTAATTTCAAACACAACACACTCTCCTCACAATACTGCTGCAGATAAATTATATGATTAAAATCTGTTCAGTCTTTTGCAGTGTCCCCTTCACACAAAAGTCCAACCAGTACCATGTTAACGTTTGCAAAAACCCTGATGACACTTTTATGTTTATTTAAACACAACAAGATCCACTCTGTCTAACCATGTCTTTGTTCCGTCCCCTTCAGATTTACACTTTGAAGATGGGTGCAACCAACATTTGGTGAGCTGTCAGCCAACATTTATTACACAGGCTATTCAGATCAGAGTTCAAACAAGTTTAACTTCTAAGAAAGTGAAATTCACACAGTCATTGACAGTGAGAGCTGAAATGGCGCAGCAAGGAGCTCAAGTGGACGGAGGAAAATTCTGCTGTTCAATCTGTTTGGATTTACTGAAGGATCCAGTGGCTATTCCCTGTGGACACAGCTACTGCATGAGCTGTATTAACAACTTCTGGGATGGAGAGGATAAGAAGAAAATCTACAGCTGCCCTCAGTGCAGACAGACATTCACACCAAGGCCTGGCCTGATGAAAAACACCATGTTAGCAGATTTAATGGAGGAGCTGAAGAAGACAGGACTCCAAGATGATCCTGCTGATCTCTGCTATGCTGGACCTGAAGATGTGGCCTGTGATTTCTGCACTGGGAGGAAGAGGAAAGCCCTCAAATCCTGTCTGGTATGTCTGGCTTCTTACTGTAAGAAACACCTCCAGCCTCATTATGATGTTTCTCCATTAAAGAAACACAAGCTGGTCGACCCCTCAGAGAAGCTCCAGGAGAACATCTGCTCTCGTCATGATGAGGTAATGAAGATGTTCTGTCGTACTGATCAGCAGAGTATCTGTTATCTCTGCTCTGTGGAGGAACATAAAGGCCATGACACAGTCTCAGCTGCAGCAGAAAGGACTGAGAGGCAGAGAGAGCTCGAGGTGAGTCGACTAAACATCCAGCAGAGAATCCAGGACAGAGAGAAAGATGTGAAGCTGCTTCAACAGGAGGTGAAGACCATCAGTCGCTCTGCTGATAAAACAGTGAAGGACAGTGAGAAGATCTTTACTCAGCTGATCTTTCTCATCCAGAAAAGAAGCTCTGATGTGAAGCAGCAGATCAGATCCCAGCAGGAAACTGAAGTGAGTCGAGTCAAAGAGCTTCAGGAGAAGCTGCAGCAGGAGATCACTGAGCTGAAGAGGAAAGATGCTGAACTGAAGAAGCTCTCACACACAGAGGATCACACCCAGTTTCTACACAACTACCCCTCAGTGTCACAACTCAGTGAACCTACAGATTCATCCAGCATCAATATCCGTCCTCTGAGATACTTTGAGGATGTGACAGCAGCTGTGTCAGAGCTCAGATATAAACTACAGGACATCCTGAAGGAGAAATGGACAAACATCTCACTGACAGTGACTGAAGTGGATGTTTTACTGTCAGATTCACAACCAGAGCCCAAGACCAGAAATGAGTTCTTAAAGTATTCACGTGAAATCACTCTGGATCAAAACACAGCCTTCACATATTTGTTATTTTTTGAGGGGAACAGAAAAGTAACATTCACATGTGAAGAACAGTTTTATTCTGGTGACCCAGACAGATTCACTGGATGGTGGCAGGTCCTGAGTAGAGAGAGTCTGACTGGACGTTGTTACTGGGAGGTGGAGTGGAGTGGGAGAGGATTTTATGTAGCAGTCACATACAAGGGTATCAGCAGAAAAGGAGACTCAGATACATGTAGATTCGGCGGCAATGACAAATCTTGGGCTTTACGATGTAACAAAAAAAGTTATACATTTTGGTTCAACAACATCTCAGCTCCCGTCTCAGGTCCTTGTTCCTCCAGAGTCGGAGTGTACCTGGATCACAGAGCAGGAATTCTGTCCTTCTACAGCGTCTCTGAAACCATGACTCTCCTCCACAGAGTCCAGACCACATTCACTCAGCCTCTCTATGCTGGACTCCGGCTTTTAGACTATGGAGTCACTGCTGAATTCTGTAGAATCAATTACCATCATTTTTGACATGTATCAGATTCTATGTTGCTGGCACTTGCAGGGGTAGCCTCAGCATGGCATCATTTTGTACATGTGTAAATAAATGTTTTGTAAATAAATAAGGATATATTGTATTATGTCCTTGGACATATCTGACAGTCTGAGTTAAACTAATCGATTGATTGAAGTGAATTTGACCATGAAATCATTGAACAAGAGTCATTTAACAGACTTTACTGACTGAATGTATGAACAAACTAAAGCTGCACATCATTAATAAAAGTATTACAAAATATTTTCTTCTGTCTTCATTTGAGAATCTCATTTGAAAACTTCTGGAAAAAATAAGAAACTAATATGAGAGTTTATTTGAGGCGGTTTTCACAACAAAGTACAGAGTTCATGTTCAGAGCAGATGCACTTTTTTCAGTCTGTTGCTGTGCTTTCAGGGTAATTCAGAAAATACACCTTTGTCACCGATAAATTAAGTTTCAACACACATAAAACAAAAATATGTTGCATAGTTGTGAACTTTAGTTGATTTTATTTATTTTTAACTAAATGTTCATGTTCATATTTCCTTATTATAATGACATTGTTTCAAGACTAAATATCATAATAACATTACTTTTTTATTCATCAAAAATGTAATTTTGTAAATATTTTGTGAAAGCATCAAAAGTAATTCCTTCAGTATTGTTGCAATATCAACATAATGAGGTGTTTGGTCAAAAATGTAGTGTTGAGTATATAGAAAAATGTTAAATACACTATGAACAAATATAGTGTAAGTACAAACATATCACTAATGGTTAGACAAATAATTAAGAAAAACATAAAATGGGGCTGAGTCAGTAGGAGTAGGGAGGGAAATTACAAAAAATCATAATAAGTATTGACTTAACACCAAAGGACATACAGGCACTGCCATTATTCATATTTTCTGTTAACATTAATGAATATTGAATCTGGGCATAATTTGGTTGGTCTAATGAGCAGCAACACAGAGCTATCAGGAGGCTTTGCTCTCACACGCGCTGCATTGATAGTCACACAAACACACACGTGCAGTCACTCTCTGCAGCGCACTCATGCTTGCTCGATCCAGATTCCGGGTGATTGTATCTCATTTGCGGGCGTGAAGGAGCCGCTATCAATATGCGGGAGACTGCCGGAATTTCGGGGAGAGTTGGGATGTCTGTGAAGTATCAATCAAGTTGATCATTTGAAGGTAGTAACTGAAACGGCAAAACCTGTGAATGAACTTGTAAGAAACATATTTTTGCTTGAAGTATTATTATTTCAAGGATAATATCACAAACAATTGTGCATTAAAGATTGATTAAATAAAAGCTGTCCATAAATATTTTTTTTATTATTTTATCATAGATCAGTAAAACATGTCATCTTGTGGAAAGTTAAATCTGAATACAATATGTTTATTTCTCTATAGTTATAGATTGTTGAACGGCATATTACATTATAAAAAGTGGCGCTCAGATGGTTCCTCAAAGGTTGGGGCGGTGTCTTGTGCTGCGCATGCTCAGTCTCACAAACACGAAAACCAATCCTGTTCGAGCTACAGCGCAGTGAAATTTGCATCAGATGAACATTTAGAGGCTGGTTGAAGCTGTTGAAGTTATTCGTTTGTGGAAATCTGCAAAGATAACCATGCCCGATCCAGTTAAAGCACCCAAGAAAGGCTCCAAGAAGGCCGTGTCTAAGGCCACCAAGACCGGCAAGAAGAAGAGGAAGACAAGGAAGGAGAGCTATGCCATCTACGTGTACAAGGTGCTGAAGCAGGTTCACCCTGATACCGGTATCTCCTCCAAGGCCATGGGCATCATGAACTCCTTTGTTGGAGACATCTTTGAGCGTATTGCTGGTGAGGCTTCCCGCCTTGCTCATTACAACAAGCGCTCCACCATCACCTCCAGGGAGATCCAGACCGCTGTCCGCCTGCTGCTGCCCGGTGAGCTGGCCAAACACGCCGTGTCTGAGGGCACCAAGGCCGTCACCAAGTACACCAGCTCCAAGTAAACAAGTGCTGTTTGTACCAACAACTCAAAGGTCCTTTTCAGGACCACCCACACATTCAACTAAGAGCTTTATTCCTTTGTTTTATACCATAGTATTTTTGATTTACGATAGACTGATAATCGAACATTAGTGTTTGCTAAAGATTATTGGATGAGACGTATTATTCATTTGCCACTAAGTAATGTATATGTATTTTCAGTTTCCAGACTATTTCCCACTAATCACAGTAACGTTGACCAATCCCTGATTTAATAAAGTATGTTTATAATTGACTTGTGAGTTAAAGCTGACATATTCATACAAAAAAAATCCTACGTCTCATTGCCAAGGAATTCAGCCTAAACAGTAGAACCGAATACAATATTGCTTTTTAATAAAAAAATAAGGGCAATTAATGCAAAATAACTAATTCAGACCGAAATATACTCATTTTGAGGCCAATACATTGCTATACTGAACTCCATAGAAAAATATAGAACTAAGTGGAATCTAGTCAGGTATGAGTCAACATTACCTCCTGACAAATTAATCAAAAGCAACTGGATGTCGGTTGCCCAGAGGAAGATGAATTTAAAATCGTGTAGAGTACATTGAGAAATGGGGAAAACTAATTCAACTTAAGTACTTAATGGTTTCTGACAAGTTTGAAGAACTCACTACCAGTAGGGTGTCACTTATTCAGGTTCCCCCCTTTCCATGAAGAAAGTAAAATGTAGGTGATTTAACAGTATCTAAATACATTACAATCATCAGTACTTCATGATGCAATTACTGCAAAGTGTAAAAACAGGACAACTCTTAGAGAAGGTGGGTGGCTCTTAAAAGAGCCTTTGTGTTTGACTATCAGCAGGTCAGGATCAGATTTAACCTCCGAAACCGTACAGGGTGCGTCCCTGCCTCTTCAGAGCATAAACCACATCCATGGCGGTGACGGTCTTTCTCTTGGCGTGCTCGGTGTAGGTGACGGCATCACGGATGACATTCTCCAGGAAGACCTTCAACACACCGCGGGTCTCCTCGTAGATCAGACCGGAGATACGCTTGACACCACCGCGGCGAGCCAGACGGCGGATGGCGGGTTTGGTGATTCCCTGGATGTTATCACGGAGAACTTTACGGTGACGCTTGGCGCCTCCTTTACCGAGTCCCTTTCCTCCCTTGCCTCTTCCACTCATTTTTACTAATCTTCTTTTAACAAGTTAAAAGACGAATGTAGGGTATGGAGTGCAGCTTCTCTATTTAGAGCTTGTCTGCGGACCTAAAAGAAGACAGTTGGCGCGGACTTTGCTGGGCGGGATCAAATTTAACAGATCCTCCCACAAAGTTTTTCTAAGGCAGGGTGATCTCTTCCTTTTTGACCCGTAATCCTCCATTTTGTATATTTTTCCATAGTGAAGCTTTTAGGCAGCTGAAACAAAAAAATTTACAATCACACAATATAAGGATCCGAACTTACATAAAGATACCTTATCTTAATGAATGATATTAAATATGAATAAACACTATTTTTTGATTTTGAAAATGTCTTGAATGTAATAAACGAGGCAAAAACTCAACAGAAATGTTTATCAGCTGCAAAAACATGTTTTTTTTTTATTTTCTTATATGTAAAATGAGTCAAATTAGATCCTGAACAGTATGTAAGGATAACACATAGAGTTTTTATTATTATTTGAAACCAAGTTTGACTGATGACTGAGGAAACTTAACATTGATCTTCACTAAACATATTTTATGAACTCTTAATGACTAAAAAGTAGAATGAACATTTCAAGTTCTTCTGATGTTTATTCTGATTAAACTGAATGCAACTTTTCATGCGTGTATTTGTGTTATGATAAAAATAAAAAGGTCATGAATCACTTCTGTGCTATAAAAGGTGGACTAACTTTAACTGTAATGGTGCAATAAATCAATCACAGCTCCCAGGAACACTAATCATAACAGTTTATTGTTTAGAAATTTAGCATAAATAACACAACATACAGTTTGTGGATTTAGAAATGAAACCCTGAACAAAAATAAAACAGTTTTAATTAAGTATTGATTAAAACTTAACAACCCAGAACAATCTAAGAGCTAAACACTGAACCAACATGACAGCCTCATTCTGAGGTTCATCTGCATGAAAATCATTACAAAATATATATATATAGACTTCAGATTCATGATGATCCAATATCTGTTTTCTTGTGTGTGTCAGTACCCAACAAAACATCTTTATACCAAAATGTGGCCTAATTAGCTGTTTCAGACCTGTGTAAGAACAAGTAATAGAAAACTGCTCATTTCTAAGTGGCAAAGCTGTTTTAATGAATTAAGTTGGAGTTACAGAAACTAATTGACAAACACTCTTCTGCTCTGATCATGAACTCTGTATTTTGTGGTGTTACAGGAGGAAAACTGCCTCAAATTAACTCTTATAATGGTTTCATATTTACTGCAGAAGCTTTGAATGAAATCCTGAAATGAAAGCTTCAGTATGTTCACACATCATATCAGTAAAGTCTGTTAAATGACCCTTATTCAATGATTTCATGTTCAGATTCACTTCAATCAATCAGTTTAACACAGACTGTCAGATATATCCAAGGACATAATAAACTATCTTCTTATTTATTTATAGTTTTACATTTATTTCATCCACACCGTCAATTAGTTTAATACAGAATATCAGCTATGACCTCCTTATTGATTATTTTCCTGATCAATACATCAATACAAACCTTAAACTAACATTTTGAACTATAAGATGTTCACACTTTCATATGAATAAAAGAAAAAGTTAAAAACATAAGCACAAGCAGTAATAGGATATATTAATACAAACGCAAAGAAAAAAAGCAACATTTAAAAGAAATATGAACAGAATAAAACGTGAAGACAAAAAACAGGAATAATTACATCACAGAATCTGAGAAATGAAGTTTGAATTGACTTTAGCCTATTAGAGTTGACAGAACTCAGTTGTGGCTCCATAAAAATAACCAAGACAAACTCCAGCATAGAGAGGCTGAGTGAATGTGGTCTGGACTCTGTGGAGGAGAGTCATGGTTTCAGAGACGCTGTAGAAGGACAGAATACCTGCTTTGTGATCCAGGTACACTCCTACTTTGGAGGAAACAGGACCTGAGACGGGAGTTGAGACACCATTGAACCAAAATGAACAATGCTTACCGTCAAAATATAAAGCCCAAGATTTGTGATTGTCTCCAAATCCACAGCCCCACCCTTTTCTGCTGATATTCTTGTAAGAGACTGCTATTTTAACTTCCCTTCTCCACTCCACCTCCCAGTAACAACGTCCAGGCAGACTCTCTCTACTCAGGACCTGACGCTCATCAGTGAATCTGTCTGGGTGATGAGAATAACACTGTGGGTATATGGATGTTGCTTTTCTGTTCCCCTCAGATAACAACACTTTTCCGTGCACTGTGTTTGGATCCAGAGTGATTTCACATGCATATTTTAAGAATCCATCTCTGGTCTTGGGATCTGGTGGTGGCAGTAAAACATCCACTTCAGTTACTGTCAGTGAGATGTTTGTCCATTTGTCCCTCAAGCTGTCCTGTAGTTTATCTCTGAGCTCTGACACAGCTGCTGTCACATCCTCAAAGTATCTCAGAGGACGGATATTGATGCTGGATGAGTCTTTAGGTTCACTGAGTTGTGACACTGAGGGGTAGTTGTGTAGAAACTGGTTGTGATCCTCTGTGTGTGAGAGCTGTTTCAGTTCAGCGTCTTTCCTCTTCAGCTCAGTGATCTCCTGCTGCAGCTTCTCCTGAAGCTCTTTGACTCGACTCACTTCAGTTTCCTGCTGGGATCTGATCTGCCGCTTCACATCAGAGCTTCTTTTCTGGAGGAGAAGGATCAGCTCAGTGAAGATCTTCTCACTGTCCTCCACTGCTTCATCAGCAGAGCGACTCATGGCCTCCACCTCCTGTTGAAGGAGCTTCACATCTTTCTCTCTGTCCTGGATTCTCTGCTGGATGTTTAGTCGACTCACCTCGAGCTCTCTCTGCCTTTCAGTCCTTTCTTCTGCAGCTGAGACTGTCTCGTGGCCTTTATGTTCATCCACAGAGCAGAGATAACAGATAATCTGCTGATCAGTACGACAGAACATCTTCATCACCTCATCATGATAAGAGCAGATGTTCTCCTGGAGCTTCTCCGAGGGGTCGACCAGCTTGTGTTTTTTAAGTTTTGTTGATTCATAATGAGGCTGGAGGTGATTCTCACAGTAAGAAGCCAGACATACCAGACAGGACTTGAAGGCTTTCAGCTTCCTCCCAGTGCAGAAATCACAGGCCACATCTTCAGGTCCAGCATAGCAGTGATCAGCAGGAGCAGCTTGGAGTCCAGTCTTCTTCAGCTCCTCCATTAAATCTGCTAACATGGTGTTTTTCATCAGGACAGGCCTCGGTGTGAATGTCTGTCTGCACTGAGGGCAGCTGTAGACTTTCTTCTCATCTTCTTCATCCCAGAAGCTTTTAATACAGCTCATGCAGTAGCTGTGTCCACAGGGAATAGCCACCGGATCTTTCAGTAGATCCAAACAGATTGAACAGCAGAATTTAGCTCCGTCCAGCTGAGCTCCTTGCTGCGCCATTTCAGCTCTCAGTAACAATGACTGTCTGAATTTCACTTCCTGAGAAATGAAACTAGTTTCAGCTCTTATCTAAACAGCCTGTGTTGCTTCACTAAATGTAGGCGGACAGCTCATCATATGTTGGTTACACCCATCTTCAAGCTGTAAATCCGAAGGGGGGAATTTTGGAAATAAGTGGACAGATCGGAGCTTGTTGTGTTTGAGAGAAGGAAGTAGAGTGAGTTACCAAGCTCTGATTCATTCCAGGAATAGGGACAGTTTTAAATATATACTGTGTGTTCAACACATTTTATATGAGGCCCATGTCTAATTTAAAAACACTGGTTTCCTGGTGGCAAAGTAACTTTGGGAATTTGAGAGCAATCTATAGATTTCACTGAATTATTTCATTTTCTGTTCTGTAGTCTTAATAGTAAAATTATCAAAATGTTAATCTATTCATGTTTGGCATTAGTCCTTTTAACATTTTAAAGTCAGAGCTGTGGTAAAGTAGCTCTGAACTTCAAAGGACATGGATTCCTTTCTGTTTATCAGATTGATTTCAGTTTGTACATGTTAATGCTAAACCATTCATGTACACAAGTTATTATGCCAAGCCCTGAACACATCATCTAATGATATAGCTATCTTTGATGGTGATATGTCCTAATTCCTATATAAGACACATTCCAGGGACTGCTTTTTTGTCATTTGCATAACATTACAAAATCAAGTACATCTCACCTCAAAATGATGAAAAACTACAAATTGTGTTGCCCTCCAGTTGGTCCAGAATATTGCTGCACAACAAAAAACACTTATATCTGCAGAATGATGGAAAATATTATAATATTGTGTTTTGAATTTGCAGGAGCTGACCACACACACACACTCAACATAAGTTACAATAGTGTCAAAATCAAAGAAAAGGTTGATTGTGTGAATACACCAGAGGAAGCAGCTTTTTAGGGAGACTTGTGTGGCTCTGAAAAGAGCCGTTGTGGTTTGTGAAGGAGAAGACAGTTTAAGCTCTCTCTCCACGGATGCGGCGAGCCAGCTGGATGTCTTTGGGCATGATGGTGACCCTCTTGGCGTGGATGGCGCACAGGTTGGTGTCCTCGAACAGACCGACCAGGTAAGCCTCGCTGGCCTCCTGCAGAGCCATGACAGCGGAGCTCTGGAAGCGCAGGTCGGTCTTGAAGTCCTGAGCGATTTCTCTGACCAGACGCTGGAAGGGCAGCTTGCGGATGAGCAGCTCGGTGGATTTCTGGTAACGACGGATCTCTCTGAGAGCCACGGTACCGGGCCTGTAACGATGGGGCTTCTTGACTCCACCGGTGGCCGGGGCGCTCTTACGGGCAGCCTTGGTGGCCAGCTGCTTCCTGGGGGCTTTGCCTCCGGTAGATTTACGGGCGGTCTGCTTGGTTCTTGCCATTGCTTCTCGTTTCTCTTATCAGGAGAAAATAGTGTTGAGAAGAGAAGACACGCTGCTCTTAAAGAGTCGGAGCGGCTGCGGAGCTGTGACGCTGCTTCAGACCTCCGGGTCCTGATTGGTGAGCGGCTCTTCCTGGAGCTCAGCACCGCCTACAGGAACCTGAAGCTCCGCTGCTTATTGGGCAGAAGTCGTTTGAAAAAGTCCGCCAAAATGAGAGCGGCTCCCCCTCCACAGCGCTGCTGAAAGCCCCTTTTCTGGTGGGTGGGACATCAGTCCTTCCCCTCTTCCGTGTACATATAAAGGAGGGTTTGCGCTGTCTACACCTCACTTTCTGAGTTGAGACTTTAGAAATTAACTGAAATCATGAGTGGACGAGGCAAAACCGGAGGCAAGGCCCGCGCTAAGGCAAAGACCCGCTCATCCCGTGCTGGGCTCCAGTTCCCAGTCGGTCGTGTCCACAGACATCTGAGGAAGGGTAACTATGCCCAGCGTGTTGGTGCCGGTGCCCCCGTTTACATGGCGGCTGTGCTGGAGTACCTGACCGCTGAGATCCTGGAGCTGGCTGGAAACGCTGCCCGCGACAACAAGAAGACCAGGATCATCCCCCGTCACCTGCAGCTGGCTGTCCGCAACGACGAGGAGCTCAACAAGCTGCTGGGCGGAGTGACCATCGCTCAGGGTGGTGTGCTGCCCAACATCCAGGCTGTGCTGCTGCCCAAGAAGACCGAGAAACCCGCCAAGAAGTAAATTTAAGGCCCGGTTCCTCAACAACACAAAGGCTCTTTTAAGAGCCACACACTCCTCATAAAAAGCTCATATCCTCATGTTTGTTAAACACTTCTTAAAAAGACATTAGGACCATTTATTTATTAACTATCATTACTAAGTGATATAACTTAAAAATATATAAAAGAAGTCAGTTATAAACATAACATCTGCAGAGCTCACACCCTCATGTCGAATTTAAAACTGACATTAGGATCATGATTTGTAACTATCATTACTAAAAATAGATATTTGGTGATCACCTGTATGATGTCAATGCAACTTTTTGATATAAAAAGGAGGATGTCACAGAAATAAAGTAACAATTGTTTCCAATAGTCATCAACATTTAACCATTGAAGTACCATAGTCTAAGTGTAAGGCAAACAATCACCCTACAGAATTTACAAAGTAAAGATTATTACTAATAATTGATGTTGTTAAAATGTCTTGTTGCCTGACCTGCCAGTGTTATTTTTATCATGCATATTGGACTTGGTTTTCTTATGTCTGTCTCTTTTTATACAGTTAAATTGCGCTGTGTTACTGTTGTCCTGCTTGTTATGTGTATTCTTGCTACATTTGTTCTCGCTTGTATCTGCTTTTGTTGAGCTGTTCTGCAACTTTGTTTGTCAGATGTAGTTTGCCTTGCATACTTACAGATAAAATTAATTCCCACTGTTCCTGACAAATTAATAAAACTAATAAAAATAACCTGTACATTGCTGATGAGCCTGTAAAACACACTCAGCTATGAAGTGATTTTAATAAGTGGTAATATCATCATGTACCTGTATGCCCTCAACTGGTAATTAAAAAACACTATTTATATTTTCAATTATTTTTCCAGGATATCTATTACAACATATTAAAGTTAAATATATATATTCATACATGTCCTCCTGAGTGATTTTCTGTATTTTGTGTGACCAGATTGTGAATATAGCCTCCTGGCTCTCAAACACAGTGATTACTTGAATTATAATGAAGTTCTGCTGCACACATTTGTATGTATTGTTGTTATTTTAGTTGATTGAAATTCATATAAAAGGTGATCATATTTGCATTTATATTAAATTATGGCCTTGTTCCTTTTTAACACTGTATATAGTCATACTGTACTTTCTTGCTTTATTGTGGACCTGCGGTGTGTCCATAAATAAAAGTTTAATTAATGTATTTCTACAGTCTGTTCATGATTTTTTCTGGTTTATTTGCCTTTGTTTCCCCCCCTTGTATACATTATTTTTTGAACTTTCATACTGCTTAAAACATCTGTTCTTTGATATGGACAACACCACATGCACAATGGTTAGACACTGTCAATTAGTGGATTTTTTTGATTTTGTAAATTGCTCCACTTTTTTTTGTATTAATTTGTTGTTTTTTAAAATCTTACAACATGCAAACAGACATTTGCTTTTAAAATGAAAAAAAATTCTAGTTAATAAAGTGTTTTAGGCAGAAGTTAAACTCATTAAATTAGAGTCTCAATGTATTTGTTATATACTTATTGCGTTATAGAAGTCAATTACTATGTTGAGTATAGGACAAGCTCTGAAGTGTCACCTTGTGGTCAAATTATACAGTGAATAAAAGTAACTTCCTGGATTTACTGGCAGATGATTAATGAGTCATCCAATGATCTTTTTAGCAGACACTGTTAGAGTAGTCATTATCAGTTTATTCTCAGAGATAATACCATGACATATAAAACAAAGGAATAAAGCTCTCAGTTGAAGGAGTGGGTGGTCCTGAAAAGGACCTTTGAGTTGTTGGTACAAACAGCAAGTTTACTTGGAGCTGGTGTACTTGGTGACGGCCTTGGTGCCCTCAGACACGGCGTGTTTGGCCAGCTCACCGGGCAGCAGCAGGCGGACGGCGGTCTGGATCTCCCTGGAGGTGATGGTGGAGCGCTTGTTGTAGTGAGCAAGGCGGGAAGCCTCACCAGCAATACGCTCAAAGATATCTCCAACAAAGGAGTTCATGATACCCATGGCCTTGGAGGAGATACCGGTATCAGGGTGAACCTGCTTCAGCACCTTGTACACGTAGATGGCATAGCTCTCCTTCCTTGTCTTTCTCTTCTTCTTGCCGGTCTTGGTGGCCTTAGACACGGCCTTCTTGGAGCCTTTCTTGGGTGCTTTGACTGGATCGGGCATGGTTATCTTCGCAGATTTCCACAGACGAATAATTTCAAAAGCTTCAATCAGCCTCTAAATGTTCATCTCATGCAAATTTTACAGTGCTGTTGCTTGAACAGGATTGGTTTTCGTGTTTGTGAGACTGAGCATGCGCAGCACAAGACACCGCCCCAACCTTTGAGAAACCATCTGAGCGCCTTTTTACTGAAAGAGCGCCAACCTCATTTGAACAGTATACTTATTTGATAATAGAATATGCTTTACAAAAATCCATAACTATAGAGAAATAAACATATAATAAACATAGTTCATTCACAGGTTTTACCCTTTCAGTTATTACCTTCAAATGATCAGCTGATTGACACTTCATGTGTTTTCTGTGAGGATGAAAGTGCCACTCTTATTTTAGAAATGCCATTATTTAGTTTTTTTGGAAGTCAAGACTTTATCATACTTTCTCTCTCAATTGGAAAATATTTGATTTGATTTGAATGACCACAGAATGAAAAATGATGACACGTTTAATCTGATAAACTTTATTATAATCATGCCCAGATTCAATACTCATAAATGTATCTGAATTACTGTGGTCTCTGTATGTACTTTGGTGTTTAGTCGATTTGTTGATATATTTTGTGTAGTTTATCCCTCTGACTCTGCCCTGCTGGTTTATGTTGGTACTTATGTTATATTTATGTATTTCTTTGTAAATAAATGTATATTATCATTTTGTTTTCTCACACTTGCTGTCTGTCTGTCTTTCCTCCAATTTAAACACAACAGCATTATTTTTTATTTTTTTATTTATTGATTTATTCCTCAACAGGGACAATGTACATCAATGAACATTTTCAAAGAAATAAAAATGTAGATGCACCCAATTGCAACCAAGGGTTGATTTCCATTGGTAGTCCCCCTGCCAGATGGTACCAGCACACATATTATGTTTCAATTGATCCTTTACTAATAATACATAATTCATTATTTAATTACATATCAGACAGACATGTGCAGAACAATGTTGATTCATCATCCAGCAGGCGGCAGCACTGTAGCTAGAAAACTTTAGGCCATAAATACCAAACTCTGCTTTCATTAAATTACATTATAGAGAGCTCAAAGCTGACTTCAATTATTTCATTAAACATTACAATGATTTGACAACTTGTCATTAGGAACCAGAACATAATCACCAACAGCAAATCAAACAAACAAACAAAACAAAAAAAAATTATGTTCAGATTCACTTCATTCACACAACCAATTATTTTAACAAACAATGTCAGCAATGTTCGAGAAAAGAATACATTATCTCCTTATTAATTGTAATTACAATTATTACAGTTTTATAGCATATTTCTTTATAAATGTACAAATTGATGAGAACAAAATATCTATGATGAAGGAAGTTTAGCTGTTTTCTTTGTTTAAGAAACAACAATCAATACACTTTTTAAACTAACATTTTGAAGAAAGACAAGTTCAAATTTTTACATGAAGAAATGTCAGTAAAGGTTAAAAACATCATCATGAGCAGTGATAGCCTCCATGGATAAACACAGACAGGAAAAACATTTAAAGACACTCAAAATATCAACATAACAACAAATGTAAATGAGAAAGTTCAGAAACATGGACTACCACACATAATCTGACACATTAAGTCTAAAGTGACTTCTGTCTATTTGAGTTTACAGAACTCAGCTGTGTCTCCATAATCATAAAGACAAACTCCAGCATAGAGAGGCTGAGTGAATGTGGTCTGGACTCTGTGGAGGAGAGTCATGGTTTCAGAGACGCTGTAGAAGGACAGAATACCTGCTCTGTGATCCAGGTACACTCCTACTTTGGAGGAAACAGGACCTGAGACGGGAGTTGATATGTTGTTGAAGAAACATTTGTTACAATTAGTGTCACAACATAAAGCCCAAGAATTGTTATTATGTCCAAATTTACATGCATTCCACCACATTGCTCGACTGATGTTCTTGTATGCGACTGCTGCATAAACTTGTCTCCCTCCCCACTCCACCTCCCAGTAACAACGTCCAGTCAGACTTTCTCTACTCAGGGCCTGACACCAGTAAGTAAATCTATCTGGGTGACTAGAATAAGACTTTTTTTCTTTTATGAATGTTGCTTTTCTGTTCCCCTCAGATAATAACAGCTGTGTGTATGCTGTGTTTGGATCTAGACTGATCTCATGCAAATATTTTAAGAACTCAGCTCTGGTTTTGGGCTCTTGTGGTGGCAGTAAAACATCCACTTCAGTTACTGCCAGTGAGATGCTTGTCCATTTCTCCCTCAGGATGTCTTGTAGTTTATCTCTGAGCTCCGACACAGCTGCTGTCACATCCTCAAAGTATCTCAGAGGACGGATATTGATGCTGGATGAGTCTGTAGGTTCACTGAGTTGTGACACTGAGTGGTAGTTGTGTAGAAACTGGGTGTGATCCTCTGTGCGTGATAGCTGCTTCAGTTCAGCATTTTTCCTCTTCAGCTCAGTGATCTCCTGCTGCAGCTTCTCCTGAAGCTCTTTGACTCGACTCACTTCAGTTTCCTGCTGGGATCTGATCTGCTGCTTCACATCAGAGCTTCTTTTCTGGAGGAGATAGATCAGCTCAGTGAAGATCTTCTCACTGTCCTCCACTGCTTTATCAGCAGAGAGACTGACGGCCTCCACCTCCTGTTGAAGCAGCTTCACATCTTTCTCTCTGTCCTGGATTCTCTGGTGGATGTTTAGTCGACTCCCCTCGAGCTCTATGTGTTTCTCAGTCCTTTCTGCTGCAGCTGAGACCGTGTCGTGGCCTTTATGTTCCTCTACAGAGCAGAGATAACAGATACTCTGCTGATCAGTACGACAGAACATCTTCATCACCTCATCATGATGAGAGCAGATGTTCTCCTGGAGCTTCTCCAAAGGGTCAACCAACTTGTGTTTCTTTAATGGAGCCACATCATGGTGTGGTTGGAGGTGTTTCTTACAGTAAGAGGCCAGGCACACCAGACATGATTTGAAGGCTTTGAGTTTTCTCCCAGTGCAGACATCACAGGCCACATCTTCAGGTCCAGCATAGCAGTGATCAGCAGGAGCTGCTTGAAGTCCAGTCTTCTTCAGCTGCTCCACTAAAGTTACTAATAAGGTGTTTTTCATCAGGACAGGCCTCGGTGTGAATGTCTGTCTGCACTGAGGACAGCTGTACATTTCCTTCTTATCCTCTCCATCCCAGAAGTTGTCAATACAGATCATACAGCTGCTGTGTCCACAGGGAATAGTCACTGGATGCTTCAGTAGATCCAGACAGATCGAACAGCAGAATTTTGTTCTGTCCAGCTGAGATCCTTGATGCGCCATTTCGCCTCTGAATTTCACTTCCTGAGAAGTGAAACTATTTTGAGATCTTATCTACGCATCCTGTATTGCTGCAATAAATGTAGGCTGGCAGCTCTCCACATGTTGGTTACACCTATCTTCAAACTGTAGATCTGAAGGGGAGGGAACAATGAAATATATTGACAGGCTTTGCCACGTTACAGGACAAGGAGGAGTTCTGTGAATGATAAATGATACAGTCTATGTTACAGTCTTTGATCAGATCTGCAGCCTATTTTTAACAATTTGTTTAACACATACATACAATTATGCATACATTACATGTCAGTGTTTGGTCATGGCTCCATGTTCCTATAACTCTTCCTATACATAATAACAATTTCTTATTATTGATTAAAACAGTTGATTGAGAAAAGGGTGTTAAGAAATAAACATAAAGACCAGCTGTTTAATCACAAAACTAATTAACAAACTACATTGAGGCATTAGTTACACAAAAAAGCTGAATTTCAGAATCAACTTGAACCAAACCAACATTTTAAGGGTTTGGGAGTTAAATCTCTAACTAGGTAGGCTATGCTAATGAGTTTACCAATAAGACAGAATATTGTTCAATGAAATTTAGGATAGATATGATAGTCACAGCAATTTTGCAAAAAATAGTTTTGAATAAAAGCAAGGAAAATGTGTTCATTGCAGATTTTTGTGTGAGTCACAGTGGTAAAGGATAAGTCTTGTGTGTTTTCATATTTTTTGCATATTTATGTTATTTTAAGTGCAATCTATACAATTCTAATTTAACTACCCATCACCAAAATCAGTTCAAATCATATGTGTGAAAAATGTGAAAATCTACCATTGTATTGTAACTGTTTATTTACTGCTACAACTCCCAGGCCACTGGGGGCATAGTTCTTTCATTTATTGTTGGTATGGTATTGCAGCCTCAACCAATAGCAAGCAAAAGGAAGTGATGTAAGAGGAAGTTGCTTTGTTTATCTACGCCACAATATGAGTTTGGTAGTGTCATGGCAACGGAAAAATGCGCCGTCTTTTACACTTAAGTTATTAAGTTAGTTTTGTTTCTAGCCCTTTGAGTGGAAATATAAGCAAATAAACATGTTATAAATAATTATTAGAATGTGTACTGTTAATTATTGTGGCATTGATTTTTGAGTAACTTTGTTGGCACGTATGACCGTTGATACAGTATAACGGTAGATTACAAAAAAATAACGGTAGGTTACAGGCTTCAGTAGACCGTTGAATTGACTGTTGATGTAATATACTGCGTTGTTTAGTTTGAGTTCAATGATTAGTTCTGTCATATTCAGTAGCCTATCATAATTTGAATCATAACCGTGACTAGATCTACTGTAGAGATTAGATTGGTCCTCCTAGCCATGATAAACTTAAACTACATATGACAAGCTATTCTGAATTGTGTATTAATGAATGAGCCATGATAAGCTAACTCTTATATATGACAAGCTATTCTGTATTGTTTATTAATGAATGATTTTCTGTATTTTTATATGTCCATTTCAGTTTCACACTTTCTTGTATTAAATCCTAACCTACTACAACACCTGCCTGTTCCTTGGAGGATATGATGCAAGGGAGAGTTTAGCTGGCTGTGAATCTCAATACACGACAAGAGTCACATTAGGTGCAACAGTACTACCATTCTCCTGTTTCTGTTCTCTATGCTCTTTGTGGATGGTTTGTTCCTTGGCACTGGTTGCACTTCATTTTTATTTTTATTTTTTTATTTTTTTTTCAGGTTCTGAGTAGAGAGTCTGACTGGACGTTGTTACCTCATACCTGCATATCAGCAGAGCAGGAAGCACAAATGAGAGTGTATTTTTATGACAAATCTTGGACTTAAAGACACTAACATTTATGTATTTTGATTAAATAACAATAAAACTCCCATATCAGGTCCTCGCTCCTCCAGAGTAGGAGTGTACCTGGATCACAGAACAGGTATTCTGTCCTTCTATAGCAGGGGTGTCGACTCATTTTAATTCAGGGGCCACATACAGCCCAATTTGATCTCAAGTGGGCCGAACCAGTAACATTTGCATAATAACCTACAAATAATGAATAATACATATAGGCTATTGCAACTTTACTGTAATTGACAACATTTTGCATATTCAGTTCATTCTTGGTTTAAATATGACCACAATATTTATTCATCATTTTTTCAGACCATGATATTCTGATCAGGGTTGAAAAGCAGCAGAAAAAAACATGGAATTACCTCTCAGTAATTTTCATACTTTGCAAAGTTATCCAGATGGCCGGATAGGACCCCTAGGTGGGCTGGTTCTGGCCCACGGGGCCACATGTTAGACACCCTTGTTCAACAGCATCTCTGTAACCATGACTCTCCCCCACAGAGTCCAGAACACATTCACTCAGCCTCTGTATGCTGGAATTAGGCTTTTATATCCTGGAGTCAGAGCTGACTTCTGTAAAATCACTGTAAAGTAATTTCAGACTTCATGTGTCAGATTCTCTGTTGTAATTCTTCATTTTATTTGTCTCTGTTGTTTCTGAACTGCACAGAGATGAGCTGTCAAACTGATGATATCAACTTTTTTTTTTCATTTGTTCTGTTGATGTTTTGAGTTTCTTTAAATGTCCAGTTTTATCAATGGAGGCTATCACTGCTCATGAATTAAACAGTTTATCTTAAAAATTAACAAAGTACTTTCTTTTGTTTTCATTGCAGGACCTCATTTAAAGCTTCAGACAAAATGTGGATGATATTTCTATCACTTGTTGCTTTTAACAAATAATATTTTATTTTACAAATTTCTGGCCAGGGCCCTCTAATGGTTCAATCATCTGCTGAAACAATATCTCAAAATAGGCCTTTTCAAACAGATTTACAATGTGAATCACACAAAAGTTGTTATTTTTTATCTTCCTAATATTCCTTGACATAGTGGTCGGAAACATTTTTAATTTCTTTTCAAAATGGCCAGTCTGCAACATAAATGTAAGTATTTATCAAAAATAAAGATGCTGAGATATTTCATTTACAAAAGTATTCAGATATTTTGCTATGGTAAAGTTATTATTATATTGCACACTGATATAAAACAGTCTCTAACTGACTTTCAGGGACAAGTAGCCTTAAATTCTTGATTGGTGTGGACACTTCAGTGTCTCTTGGATGACTTGCTTCATAAGCTTCAAATAGGATTGATTACAACAAGAAAACAATCTTTAGTGTTCATTTGAGCTCCTGACTGTTATTTCAACAGACTTGAAAAATTGTGTGCATTAGTTTATAGTTTCTTTTTACATGTGAAGACGTTTCTCCATTAAACTGTTCACTAAAATAACTTTGTAGATCATTTGCATTGGTAACATGAATGTATAGATTATGGTAGCCAAGTAATGTCTTATCATCAATAAAATAATCATAATTATTATTTATAATGTTCTTGTTTTTCATACTGTATGTTTGAATCTGTCCTTTGTTATTCTTAATATTAAATTAATGATTGATTACATAAAATCTATCCATTGGATATTTTTAATGTTTTATCATAGATCAGTAAAACATATCAACTTGTAGAATGGTTAATCTAAATACAATATGATAATTTCTCTATATTTATGGATTGTTGAACTGCATATTATATTATAAACAGTGGATATTCTTCAGATGAGGTTGGCGCTGTTGAAGTAAAAAGGCGCACAAATAGTTCTATATCGTATAGGCTTCGCCCTGTAAGAGCTGTCGCTATTGGGTTTATCCCGCGCGCATGCGCAGTCGTGAAGATTTCTTTCGCGCCACTGTGCTTCCGCACAGTTGCCCCTCTAAGGTCCGCATCCAAGGTATATAACACCGGCGAGACCATAGAACTGCTCCCCATTTTTCTTCAGCGCCTGAACGATGCAGTCAGCTTCAAGCAAGAACACTCAGCGCCCCAGCGGAGTTATCCGCCTGTGCCCATCCTGTCAACGGAGGTACATCATGGGCTTCGACCTCCACCCTCGCTGTGAGGCCTGCCTCGGTGCTGAGCACGCCGGCTTGTCCGTACGCTGCAGGCCACCTGCGCCTTCTGCGCTCGTTTTCCTGCGGACGAGCTGAGACGAAGAGCGGACGTCTTTTTGTCTCAGGTTCTAGAAAGTGAGGTAGACGGCAGCTGGGGTGACCGTGCTGGTCATTTCCCTGCAAAAGCGCTCCTGCAGGACCTGCCGAGCATCATTAGGATGACGGCGGATTTAAAGAACGTCCCCATGCCGGAAGAGCCTCCGGCACCTGTCCGTGGCATCCTGGGGGGGACGTTTATGACATGGAGCCAGCTCGGAAGCAGCCCCCTGTGTGGCCTCAGGTGCCGGAGCTCCGGCCATTCATGGACCAGGCCTATGCCCAGCCCGGAAAACTGAAGGCGCCGGTGTCACGTTATGACCCCTTCACCAGAGTCCAGGGGCAAACAGAGAGCGGTTTTCCTTCTGTCCCGCCGCTGGAGGAGAGTCTGGCTACCATCCTGCTGCCAAAGGCTACGTTTTTTGGCAGGCGGAAGTCTAGTCTAGGGACCAGGTCACCGCTCGTTTATACACGGACCGGGCCCACCAGTGCGCCACCCAGCGGCAGCCAACAATATAGCCTTGTTGTCTTCTGCCGTGTCCACGATGGCCACGCAACCCGGCACTCTCCCTCCGGCTGTGGCATCGGACATTGGGAAGGCGATGGCGGCTATCCTGGCTTTGTCCACAGCTACCACGGTGGCACAGGCCAGGATCATGGATGATGCAACGGAACATGCGGCGGTCCCATCAGCCCCGATGGGCTCTTCGGGCCGCTCCTGCAGAGCGCCTGCGAAGAGTCGGACAAGGTGAAAAAACACACGTCATGGAGCAAGGCTACGCCACGTCCCCAACGTTCCCATGTCTCCTGGCGTGACCGGCGGAATGCGCAAGGCAGCTCCGCCCTTCCGCCGCCCCCTCCGCATCTCGCCGCCCTCCAGCCAGGGGCCGACGGCCTGCCTGCACCTGGTCCAACTCGCCATGATGCGGGGGAAATGTGTTTCTCTCCGGGATCTGCCGGACACACCTGTCCTGATGGAGCAGTTTCCTACCAAACAGCTGGCCCCCGTCTCCGCTGAGCATTCAACCACTGTTTGTACACCTTGCTCACTACAACAAGCGCTTCACCATCACCTCCAGGAAGATCCAGACCGCTGTCTGCCTGCTGCTGCCCGGTGAGCTGGCCAAACACGCCGTGTCTGAGGGCACCAAGGCCGTCACCAAGTACACCAGCTCCAAGTAAACGTGCTGTTTGTATCAACAACTCAAAGGTCCTTTTCAGGACCACCCACTCCTTCAACGAAGAGCTTTATTCCTTTGTTTTACACAACACAGTCAATGTGCTAAAACATCACTTTGCTTGTAGTTCAACCAAAAATGTATCATTTGAATGATCTAGTTGATGGACAAAGTTGCAGTTATTTAAGATTAATGGTATGTATTATAAATATCATTGGAATTGAACCAAGAATGTCTGTTCATCTTCCACGGACCACAGTAATGAGGACTTGTACCTGTGATAAAATGTAAATGATGTATATTAAAGAAATGTACACACAAGACATTTTTGTTCAATTTCTCCCAGACTGAATATTGCTACACTGTATACAACAATATCACTGCTGTTATACTGAAGTTTACATGTTTACTAAAATACCCTATTTCTGATCTTTACAATGCAGTAAATATCATACATCAAGACTAGTTTCTGCCTAAAAAAGACTTTTCATATAAAAAGCAAAAATACAAAACTGGATGTGTACAGAACGAGAGAGAAAATCAGAAACATCAAATGGACTGTCAACATTAATGTATCTAAGCATTGTGAGTGTTTCTTGTCCATGTTAATGATCAGATAACACCACATGAATTTACTGTAGAGGTACCCATGAGCACGGCCATCATTAACTCTTATAAATGCAAGTATTTAACAAACAAGACAAGATAGATTTTTATTCATCTTTGATATGGATTTCTATCAACTAGAATACTCTGGATAAATAACCAAAATGAACAAAAGTAATATCATTCATAATTTGAGGTTGGAGATCAAAACACAAACATTAACTTGGAAGACCAACAATAATACAACTATGTGAAGCAGAATTCCTTATAACTTAATTAAACACTGCTATTTAGAAGCCAGGAGGCTATTTTCACAACCTGGTAACTTATTTAAATTAAAAAGTATTAAGCAATTCATTACGATATTTTCAAAAGCCATCTTAAATTGACTTAAATTTTTAGTGAGTATAGACAATTCTGTTTATGTGTGGCTGTATCAGTTCTGCAGAGCCTCTGTAAAACACTATAGTACTCAGAGTTTTGAAAGACATGAAAATAAAGATTTTAGATGAAGTAAATAAGAGCAGAATACACAGAAATAAAAAGAAAGAAGAAAAAATAGTGCAAAAAAGACAATAAAATGTTGTTACAGTTCACCAATGCTGCATTCATGGTGCAATGTCAATTATTTCTTACATTATAACTGATCCACTGTTTCCACATTACTGTAGAACCATGAATGATAACTGTAACACACAGACATGCTGCAGAGAACAGTTCTGTAGATTATTTATATTAAAAATTATCCTCAGAATAACAAAATAAATATTTACAGCCACAGAGCAGCTCTGACAGGAAGTCTCACTGAACTGCTTCATCAGCCTGATCAGTGTGTTTGCTGCTACCACAAAAACTTCATTTTATTACAAACTGATCACCAACAGATGGAAGTTTTTACTTTCAGTCTGTGAACAAACATGTGAGCCAGCTGGAAAACTGCTTTTGGTGGAGTTTGTATGTATTTTACAGTATTTTAGGAGAGAAATGAGAGAGAAAAGCCGCTGAGCAGTGCTGTCCGCGGCGGTGAACAGGTGAGGTTTGTTTGCTCCACAAACTAAATGCAGAGAGCATCAGAGCTCTACATGACTTCTATATGAAGACAAACATGTCCGCTATCTGCTGTCTTCACTGTCAGCCTTCAACACTTCTCTCACACTTATTTTTTACTGTTTTCTCACTAGCAGAAAACACAAGTGTTAGACATTCACACTGCTCACAGGAGCCAGCAGCGGGACTGAGTCTACACGGTTCTCATGGTGTGTTTAAGTACAGCCTCCTGCCTCGTACACTCCATCAGTCTATTCAGACTCTGACATTCACGTAGAACTAATCCTCGACCAAACTATGGCAGAAGTAGCTCCAGCTCCCGCAGCCGCCCCGGCTAAGGCCCCCAAGAAGAAGGCAGCAGCCAAGCCCAAGAAGACTGGCCCCAGCGTCAGCGAGCTCATCGTTAAAGCTGTGTCCGCCTCCAAGGAGCGCAGCGGAGTGTCTCTGGCAGCCCTCAAGAAGGCTCTGGCTGCCGGAGGTTACGATGTGGACAAGAACAAGGCCCGCGTTAAGACCGCCGTCAAGAGTCTGGTGACCAAGGGGACTCTGGTCCAGACCAAGGGGACCGGGGCCTCCGGCTCTTTCAAGATGAGCAAGAAGGCTGAGGCCAAGCCCGCTAAGAAAGCCGCTCCTAAAGCCAAGAAGCCCGCCGCCAAGAAACCCGCTGCAGCTAAGAAGGCCAAGATAGCAGCCGCTAAGAAATCCCCCAAGAAGGTCAAGAAGCCCGCAGCGGCCAAGAAAGTAGCCAAGAGCCCCAAGAAGGCCGCTAAGAAGCCCGCCAAGAGCCCCAAAAAGGCCGCAAAGAGCCCCAAGAAAGTGGTGAAGAAGGCTCCCGCAGCCAAGAAAGCCCCAGCAAAGAAGGTGGCCAAGCCCAAGGCAAAGAAGGCAGCACCCAAGAAGAAGTAAACTTTCATCACTCTGAAGCCCTCAACCTCAAAGGCTCTTTTAAGAGCCACACACCTTTCTATAAAGAGCATATTCCTAATTGTGTTTTTATAGTATAGTAGTTTCTCTTCAGTTGCATGAGTTATGATCTAATGTTTCCCCTAGTTAAGTGTATTCACAATAAATAATATATTTTTCAAACATATCAGTTTGACAGGAGAATGAGCTCATTTGGTCTGAGCAGCAACACTCACTCATGACATTTTAGCTTTAAGAATTTAATATTTTGTAACATCATTGAAAAAAATCGAAAATTTCAATATTATGGTGTTTAATATGACCAGTAAAAGGCATAAAATTGCCAACTCATTATTTATACTGCTTATTACTCCAGAGTTGAGTGTTTTAGGAGCTCACCAGCAATTGTTAAATTATTCATTTTAATTTAGTCATATTTTAACATACGTTAATTGTGTAGCCTAAAATAGAATGATTTAAAACGTGTTGTCTCATTGATGGGAACAACATTGTCAATATTCTTGTTTTGATATAAGCAGTCACTCACATAAAACTCATTTTAGACTTTTAAAATAAAAAAAGTGTCTGTTCTGCAGATGTTGTGTTCATATGACTTTTAATTGTATTATTCAGTAGTGATAATAAATAATGGTTCTACTGTCAGTTTTAAGTTCTGTTTAAAATAAGGATATGAGCTTTTTATGTGGAGTGTGTGGCTCTTAAAAGAGCCTTTGTGTTGTTGAGGAACCGGGGCTTCGATTTACTTCTTGGCGGGTTTCTCGGTCTTCTTGGGCAGCAGCACAGCCTGGATGTTGGGCAGCACACCACCCTGAGCGATGGTCACTCCGCCCAGCAGCTTGTTGAGCTCCTCGTCGTTGCGGACAGCCAGCTGCAGGTGACGGGGGATGATCCTGGTCTTCTTGTTGTCACGGGCAGCGTTTCCAGCCAGCTCCAGGATCTCAGCGGTAAGGTACTCGAGCACAGCCGCCAGATAGACGGGGGCACCGGCACCAACACGCTGGGCATAGTTACCCTTCCTCAGATGCCTGTGGACACGACCGACTGGGAACTGAAGCCCAGCACGGGATGAGCGGGTCTTTGCCTTAGCGCGGGCCTTGCCTCCGGTTTTGCCTCGTCCACTCATGATTTCAGGTATTTTCTAAAGTTTCAACTTAGAAAGTGAGGTGTAGACACAGCAAACCCTCCTTTATATGTACACGGAGGAGGGAAAGGACTGATGCCCCACCAACCAGAAAAGAGGCTTTCAGCAGTGCTGTAGAGGGGGAGCCCGCTCTCATTTTGGCGGACTTTTTCAAACGACTCCTGGCCAATAAGCAGCGGAGCTTCAGGTTCCTGTAGGCGGTGCTGAGCTCCAGGAAGAGCCGCTCACCAATCAGGACCCGGAGGTCTGAAGGACCGTCACAGCTCCGCAGCCGCTCCGACAATTTAAGAGCAGCGTGTCTCCTCTTCTCAACACTATTTTCTCCTGATCAGAGAAACGAGAAGCAATGGCAAGAACCAAGCAGACCGCCCGTAAATCTACCGGAGGCAAAGCCCCCAGGAAGCAGCTGGCCACCAAGGCTGCCCGTAAGAGCGCCCCGGCCACCGGTGGAGTCAAGAAGCCCCATCGTTACAGGCCCGGTACCGTGGCTCTCAGAGAGATCCGTCGTTACCAGAAATCCACCGAGCTGCTGATCCGCAAGCTGCCCTTCCAGCGTCTGGTCAGAGAAATCGCTCAGGACTTCAAGACCGACCTGCGCTTCCAGAGCTCCGCTGTCATGGCTCTGCAGGAGGCCAGCGAGGCTTACCTGGTCGGTCTGTTCGAGGACACCAACCTGTGCGCCATCCACGCCAAGAGGGTCACCATCATGCCCAAAGATATCCAGCTGGCCCGCCGCATCCGTGGAGAGAGAGCATAAATTGTCTTCTCCATCACAAACCACAACGGCTCTTTTCAGAGCCACCTCACTCTCCCTAAAGAGCTACTTCCTCTGTTGCCTGTACACAATCAATATTTTATTACATTTTAACACATTATCACACCAGGTTCATGTAATATTTCCAATTGACAACTAATGGAAAAAAACAAGTAAAGTCAGTGATTGTACAATTATAAGTGCATCATCAAACATAATTAGTAACCTTTGTTTTTGTAAGCAAACTGTTTTATATGCTGTTCAGTCAAACATAAAAGTGCTTGTTGAGGTCAGTTGTCAAATTGTTTTTAATCAACTTTTTCCAACCCTAACCCTAACCCATTTATTATTCCATTAATATAAGTGTCCTAAAATGTCAGATTTTCCTGTTTTTTTTTTATCCATGGAGGCTATCAATGCTTATGATTTGAATTTTTACTGACATTTCAATGAAAATGAACATTTTATAAATATTTGCTCAAAATTTCAGTGTTTTATGTTTGTATTGATGTATTAGTTATACTGTGATGGTCCACTTTAGCAACTTAAACAAAACTCCAGAACTTCCTTTATCATAGATATTCTGTTCTCATCATTTTGTACATGTGTAAATAAATGTTTTGTAAAACTATAAATAAATAAATAAGGAGATATTGTATTAAGTCCTTGAACATATCTGACAGTCTGAGTTAAACTAATCCATTGATTGAAGTGAATTTGAACATGAAATCATTGAATAAGAAAATTTAACAGACTTTACTGACTGAATGTATGAACAAACTGAAGCTGACCATCATTAATAAAAGTATTACAAAGTATTTTCTTCTGTCTTCATTTCAGAATCTCATTCAAAAATTTCTGGATAATATGAGAGTTTTTTTTTAGCCGGTTTTCACCACAAAGTACAGAGTTCATGTTCAGAGCAGATGAACTTTTTTCATTCAGTCGAGGTGCTTTCAGGGTAATTCAGAAAATACACCTTTGTCACAGATGAATTATGTTATGTACATTTTTATGAGTTTCAACACATAAAACTAAATATGTTGCATAGTTGTGAACTTTAGCTACTTTTATTTGTTTTTAACTAAATGTTCATGTTCATATAGCCTTATTATATAATGACATTGTTTCAGGGGTGGATTGGCCATTTGGAGTACCGGGATTTTTCAATAATGGGCCGATGGCTGCTCGTTTTTTTATTTTTTTTATTTGTTTATTCAGTTTTTGCTGCACCTTGCCCTGGTAACTCTCTCGGCCCAGAGCAGAGACATACACCGGCCCACAGAGCTGCGCTGCAGCCTGCAGACACAGCAGAGGCCCATTGACTTGTCTGTCTAGAATACCTGGTGCAATGGCCCTATGACAGGCTACAAAGCCCCCCACCCAAATCACCTTTAATGACAAGCAGTCATGATGAGAAAGAGAGTTACAAAATGGAGAATGTGGGTAAAAAACGGAGAAAAGAAAAGCTCTCGCGAGCAAAGCTGCTAAGAGCAATGAACCATCAGAAATGTTTGCTGCAGGGGCCAGCGTGGCCAGAGCTAGCAGCAGTAGTTCCTCTCAGCAGCAGGTGTGTCAGAGTGAGACTCCCGCTGCCATGGTGGTGCAGCAGCAGGTTGAGGAAGACTCTCCACCATGTGGAAGTAGTGATACAGTTTTAAGCAGGTGTGATCCTGCAGCATGGTCTGGATAAACACTCATTAAATGTTCAGAACAGTTACTTAACTGTCTATGAACTTTACTTAACATAATAAATAGTGTGGTGTGTTACAACTAGGCCTAAATTTAATTATCTAAACAAGTACTGGAAAACAATAACCATATTCATATATCCTGAATTGATTAGTTGCTTTTATTAATCACTTAACCACTGTTTTCATCAAAGGATGCCACATAATTGCAAATTTGCAAGTTTAAAACTCACATGTTGCAATGTGATGTGGTTTGAGCATGTAGAGCAGCTACGTTCATATTTTTTGATCATTTCTACCAATAATGACTTCCCTTTTAAGTGTGAACATGCACCTTTCTTTGTGCCCACAGTCCAATGTGTTCATGAAGGACATTGATCTAACAACATAACACATATGTAGTCTATGATGCTTTACATATTTTTTTCAGTCAGTGTTTACGGTTTATTCAGTTTCACATTATACACTTAAAACTAATTCAAGCCTATTCAAGTCTCCAGAATATAAGGGATATTGTTCAGTATACTACTGTTATTAAGGGCTTGTGTGTTTAAATGTACATCAGTGTGAGTTGGCACAGTATCTGAGCACGGATTGTAGTGGGCCGGTCTGGACCAAAAAGTCCTGGGCCAAATTTTTGTCCCAGTCCAGGCCTGCATTGTTTCAAGACTAAATATCATAATAACATTACTTTTTTTATTTATCGAATATGTAATTTTGTAAATATTTTATGAAAGCACCAAAAGTCATTCCTGGGGGGTATTCCACAAAGCAGGTTACGTGGAAAACTCAAAGTAAGTCAACTCAGAGTTCAGGATTAGACTCAGAGTTTGTTGAACCTCCTTTCTGGAAACCCCCCCTGCAGTATTGTTGCAATATCAACATATTGAGGTGTTTGGTCAAAAATATAGTGTATAGTAAAATTTTAAACACACACTTATGAACAAATATAGTGTAAGTACCAGCATATCACTAATAGTTATACAAATAATCAGGAAAAGTATAAAATGGGGCAGAGTCAGAGGAAGTAGGGAGGGTTAGGGTTATTATCTGTTGACATGAATGAATATTGAATCTGTACATAATTAAAATAAAGTTAATCAAATGGTATGTGTCATAATTGTTATTCCTGCGATCAGTCAAACCACCTAAAAGATTAAAAGATTAAACGAGAAGAGATATATTCTGTACTTCACAAAGATATCCTTAAAAATAACCTAAATAATGGCATTTCTAAAATAAATGAGAGAGTGACACTCTCTCACTTCTTCTTCTTCTTCTTCTTCTCAAAAAACAAATTTAAGGTAGTGAATGAAAGAGTAAACCTGTGAATGAACTTGTATGAAACATATTTTACTTTGTGATATTCTCCCTGAAATAACAATACACAAACAACTGTGCATTAAAGTTTGATGAAATAAATAAAACCTTACCATAAATATATATATATATATATATATATATATATATATATATATATATATATATATATATATATATATATATATATATATAAATATAAATAAATATAAATATATATATAATATTACATTATGAAAAATGGATGCTCTTCAAATGAGGTTGGCGCTCTTTGAATAAAAAGGCGCACAGATGGATCCTCAAAGGTTGGGGCGGTGTCTTGTGCTGCGCATGCTCAGTCTCACAAACCAGAAAACCAATCCTGGTCGAGCAACAGCGCAGTGAAATTTGCATCAGATGAACATTTAGAGGCTGGTTGAAGCAGTTGAAGTTATTCGTTTGTGGAAATCTGTGAAGATAACCATGCCCGATCCAGTTAAAGCACCCAAGAAAGGCTCCAAGAAGGCCGTGTCTAAGGCCACCAAGACCGGCAAGAAGAAGAGAAAGACAAGGAAGGAGAGCTATGCCATCTACGTGTACAAGGTGCTGAAGCAGGTCCACCCTGATACCGGTATCTCCTCCAAGGCCATGGGCATCATGAACTCCTTTGTTGGAGACATCTTTGAGCGTATTGCTGGTGAGGCTTCCCGCCTTGCTCACTACAACAAGCGCTCCACCATCACCTCCAGGGAGATCCAGACCGCTGTCCGCCTGCTCCTGCCCGGTGAGCTGGCCAAACACGCCGTGTCTGAGGGCACCAAGGCCGTCACCAAGTACACCAGCTCCAAGTAAACAAGTGCTGTTTGTACCAACAACTCAAAGGTCCTTTTCAGGACCACCCACTCCTTCAACTAAGAGTTTTATTCCTTTGTTCAATATAGCACGCTGTGGTTTTATTTCTGATTTATAAAAATAAAACCAATGCAACCAATTTAATCACAATGTCTGTGGAAAATATTATCTTAGAAACATTCGTCTACCACTAAATCAACCAAGAGCTTTTCTTAATCTAGTCTATTTTAGGTTCCATGTGACCAGACTGCATTAAGCTGAATATGGCTGCACTGTATAATTTGACCAAGGTTATGCTGCTATACAAAAATGTTGTCATCTACGTAACATAGTATCTGACTTCTATAACTCAGTAAATATACAAATACATGAAGTGTTCAGACTGTTTCGAGAAAGGACAAAACAAGATGAGCAATCTACAAATCCAACAATCACAAAATGAATAAATGTATACAAAGGGGAATAACACGGGCAAAGAATCCAGAAATAAATTAACCAACTATAGAAAGAAATGAAATTTATTCATGGACACAGACCTATATAGATGTATACATATAAAAATAATCTATGAACTTCAATCAAGTAGAGTATAGTAAAATAATCAATAGTATGAGTGATAGTTTTATAGTTTGAGGAAGCAAATATTAAGTAGTCTTATTTAAAAAGGTAAGCATTATTAAGTGATATTAAACTGAATCTTATCAAGTTTGTTTCATGTAGACAATTACTTTTATACAAAACCATACTGGTGTATTTCATGCTCCAAAGTGAAATAGGAAAGCTCTTACGTTTAATTCAAGTTGAACAGTAAAACATGTTTCTTGTACAATTAATTTACCCTTCAAATGATCTCCACTGACACTGCATTTTCTGGTTGTCTGACATGTAATTAACTTTTTCGGTCTGAGTGTGTTAATTGCAGGTTACTTCAGCTGTATGTCACTAAGATACATATTTATATCTAATGATGATATAATTAGATATACAGCACACAGTAGTTGATATAGGTAAGGACAACTCTTAGAGAAGGTGGATGGCTCTTAAAAGAGCCTTTGTGTTTGACTATCAGCAGGTCAGGATCAGATTTAACCTCCGAAACCGTACAGGGTGCGTCCCTGCCTCTTAAGAGCATAAACCACATCCATGGCGGTCACGGTCTTTCTCTTGGCGTGCTCGGTGTAGGTGACGGCATCACGGATGACATTCTCCAGGAAGACCTTCAACACACCGCGGGTCTCCTCGTAAATGAGACCGGAGATACGCTTGACACCACCGCGGCGAGCCAGACGGCGGATGGCGGGTTTGGTGATTCCCTGGATGTTATCACGGAGAACTTTACGGTGACGCTTGGCGCCTCCTTTACCGAGTCCCTTTCCTCCCTTGCCTCTTCCACTCATTTTTGCTAATCTTCTTTCAAACAAGTTAAAAGACGAATGTAAGGTATGGAGTGCAGCTTCTCTATTTAGAGCTTGCCTGCGGACCTAAAAGAGGACAGTTGGCGCGGACTTTGTGGGCGGGATCAGATTTAACAGATCCTCCCACGAAGTTGTTCCAAAGCAGAATGATCTCTTCTTTTTTCTTTGTTTTCCCTCCATATTGTGTTTTTCTGTGACATTTGGCGGGTGAACCTGACAGCTAACATTGTGCTGTTGTGTAGAAACAGTTCATTGTTCTTGTTGGAAATGAAAACATTAAAAATGTCAGACTGCTCTTATATCACATCACAATACAGTTTATGAATGACTGAAGACAAGCACATTTCTGTATTCAGATGTGTTATTAAGTATAATGTAGGTTTACTGTAATGTGTAGTCAGCTTTTGTTTTAATAAAATATTTTTAAAAAATCAGTGAATGTGTTACTTTTTTAATGTTAAAGGACAGATACAAACAATATGAAACAAATGACATTATAAATAATAATAATCATTATTATTATCTTTTTGATGATAAACATTACTGGGCTACCATAACCTTTAAATACACGGTACCAATGGAAATGGTCTACAAAGTTATTCTAGTGTACAGTAAGAAATGACTTTATAACTACTAAACCAATTTTTTAAGTCTGTTAAAATAACAGTCAGGAGCTCAAATGAACACTAAAAGATGTTTTTCTTGCTGTAATCATTCCTCATGTTCATACTGACCATCAGAAGGTCCCTTCATAATGTACTTACAGTGTAAGTGATGGAGGACTAAATCCACAGTCCTCCTTCTGTGCATAAAATGTATTTAAAGGTTTATTTGACGCTAATAAGAGACCCTGAAGTGTCCACACCAACCAAGAATGTAATAATGATTCAAGTCTACAGGCCTTGTATTACATTGTCTTTAATGTTCCCTCTAAATTACATTGAAACAATTACATGTGTAATATGGGGTTAACGTTTCACATTAATACAGAGAAACAGAAGAGAGAATCACAGCCAGGTCTGATGTAACATATGTATATTAATGCAATCTAAATGTTTATAGTTTATATCAATGTTCAAACTTTTGTCTTTCTCTAAATCTCTTTTTTTAAACTGACAGAGTGAAGATGACCAGTAGAGGGTCTGCTGTCCAGGTTAGAGGTGTTTTCATTTGTCTGCACTGATTCTGTAAATATAATAATACGTGTAAATTATTTGTATAAACCTCAATTTGAGCTGTGTTTATTCTGAAAAGTATGAAATTCTTTAAACTGCTCTGCTGATATTCTTGTATGTGACTGCTACATAAACTCCTCCTCCTCTCCACTCCACCTCCCAGTAATAACGTCTAGTGAGAGTAACTCTACTCAGGACCTGAGTAAAATCAATGAATCTTTCTGGATGACTAGAATAACACTGCAGCTGCAGTTGCTTTTCTGTTCCCCTCAAATAATAACAGCTGATCTCTGAGCTCTGACACAGCTGCTGTCACATCCTCAAAGTATCTCAGAGGACGGATATTGATGCTGGATGAGTCTGCAGGTTCACTAAATTGTGACAATTTTGCTGTGTTTGGATCCAGTATGATTAATTTCATCCAGTATTTTAAGAACTCCGCTCTGGTCTTGGGCTCTGGTTGTATATCTGACAGATCAGCTGAGTAAAGATCTTCTCAATGTCCTCCACTGCTTTATCAGCAGAGCGACTGATGGCCTCCACTTCCTGTTGAAGCAGCTTCACATCTTTCTCTCTGTCCTGGATTCTCTGCTGGATGTTTGGTCGACTCACATCGAGCTCTCTCTGCCTCTCAGTCCTTTCTGCTGCAGCTGAGACTGTGTCGTGGCCTTTATGTTCATTCACAGGGCAAAGCTAACAGATAAGAGTACGGCAGAAAATCTTCATCACCTCATCATGACGAGAGTAGATGTTCTCCTGGAGCTTCTCCGAAGGGATCGACCAGCTTGTGTTTTTCAAATGCAGCAGATTCATAATGAGGCTGGAGGTGTTTCTCACAATGTGAGACGAGACACACCAGACAGGAGTTGAAGGCCTTCAGCTTCCTTCCAGTGCAGATATCATAGGCCACATCTTCAGGTCCAGCATAGCAGTGATCAGTAGCAGCAGCTTGGAGTCCAGTCTTCTTCAGCTCCTCCACTAAATCAGCTAACATTGTGCTTTTTACCAGGACAGGCCTCGGTGTGAAGGTCTGTCTGCACTGAGGGCAGCTGTAGATTTCATTCTCATCTTCTCCATCCCAGAAGTTGTTAATACAGCTCATACAGTAGCTGTGTCCACAGTGAATAGTCACTGGATCCTTCATTAGATCCAAACAGATGGAACTCCTTGCAGCACTATTTCAACTCTCACTGACAATGATTGATTTTTGATTTTTTTATTAACATGTCTTGCACCAGAAGTGCAAATGGGCTTACAAGACACTGAAACAAAAGAAGAAAAGCACAAATAATAACAAATGAAAACCAGATAACGAGATAACGGGCATTATAGCAACTAAACATGTAAACCGTCCTGACGCTTTTTCCAGGCTTCAGTTACATATTTAGCCAACTTAAAAACATTACAGTTAAACAGCCAGTCCATTCTGTCATCATCAGAGCACCGAAACATTTCTGGGTTTTTAACAGACATTTCGGTAAATATAGGAGTTCTCAGTTCATCATACAAGGGACAGTAGAAAAGAAAATATGATTAATATTCAACTTCATTGAGTTCACATAACCTTTCATCTTCCAACATATTTTTAAATCTACCGACTTCAAGCTTCAGGGGAAGGATTCCTGTTCTCAGCTGAGCCACTAAGGACATTTGATTTCTTGATAAGTTTGCTTTAACATAGGGTTCTATGACTGTGAGCAAACTACATATATATTACACTGAGTTTATCGTGTTCATGTGTCATTTGAAAACACTGGTCACCTTTTTTCTGGTGGAAAAGTAATCTTAGGAATTTGGAAACAATCTAAAGATCCCCGTTTCTTTTAATTTGGTTTATTCTTCTAAAATTCAGTTCAATAATTACTATACTAATACATTACTCTTGATATGTTTTACCAGTTAATTATAAACATTTTCATAATGTAAATAAAGTGGCCAGTCTCTTCTTTAATTTAGATGAGAAAACAAAAGTGCAGCCTCATTTTTTGTGAGCCGCTGTGGTCTTCACTCTTCCCCTCTGGCGTATGGTATTAAGAAACTATGGCCACCAGATGGCGATCGTTCAACACTCACATGCATTTTCACATAATTGTAGCATTAAGAAGCATACAAACTTCATATTATCTCAATTTTGAAAAACGTGAAAATATAGGCTCTCCTCAATTCAGAAAATCCCTGGTTTTCAAAACATCCTGATATTTTTGACAATTCTGCAGTATGATGGCAATGTCACAATAATGTTTTGTATTTCAACCAAAACATGACACACCGAATTACAATCGATGCGCCAATAAATGTTGATCGTGTACAGACAGCAGAGGAAGCAGCTCTTTAGGAAGACTGATGTGGCTCTGAAAAGAGCCGTTGTGGTTTGTGGAGCAGCAGACAGTTTAAGCTAGGACTCTCTTCATGGATGCAGCAGGCAAGCTGGATGTTTTTGGGCATGATGGTGACCCTCTTGGCGTGGATGGAGAGCCACGGTACCGGGCCTGTAACGATGAGGCTTCTTGACTCCGCCGCTGGCCGGGGAGGTCTTCGGGCAGCCTTGGTGGCCAGCTGTTTCCAGGGGGCTTTGCCTCCGGTGGATTTACGGGTGATCTGCTTGGTTCTTACCATTGCTTCTTGTCTCTCTGATCAGGAGAAAATAGTGTTGAGAACGTTAATTACGTATTGTAACTCCAGATTCTATGAGTATAGACGCTCTAAGAGCTATCGCTGTTGGATTTATCTCTCGCGCACCTGCGCTGAGAAAAAAGTAGTCAACGCCCACCCACGGGGGTCCCCACCTACACGGTTTATAAATAGCCGTGTTAACATGCAGTCGGCTCCCAAAAAGAGGCTTTTCTTTTAGCCACAAGGAACCAGTGGGGCACATAGCTTACATGGCTGCGCCTATACTCATAGATTCTGGAGTTACAATACGTAACTAACGTTCTAGGTCCTATAGGCTACTCCCTTTAAGAGCTATAGCTGTTGGGATAAGGGCATAGCAGGATAGTCTATGCCACACTGGTTCCATACAGTACCACTTAAAATAATCAAAGCTCCATCCATGTCCAACCAATACGCTGTGCGTAATGACGCAGTCCACATTCCCCAGAATGTAATGAGAAGAAAGGAAGTTGGGGAAAATCAAGTCTGCTGCGATGAATGAAGACGAGCGTTACTTTAACAGTCCAACAGCAGAAGCGGAGTAAATATGAGGAATGATTATTATAACAACGAAGGCAACTGCTGTGATAAGTGCAGCTATGTTAGAGCATTAACAGCAGTGACTTTACGTTGCCGTTGAGTGGGAGAAGGTCCACAAACGTGATGATATGACATGTCAGCGCTCTCACTTTCTGATGAAAGTTTACATGCAGGAGTCTGTGTGCTGTCCACACGAGGCACACACACGGCTCTCGTGGGCTCATTATCACACAGATTGCCATTACAAAGCATGTGTTGGGGAAAACAGAATGTTTAGTACTTCTGAACAAACACTAACCGGAAGGTTTTTCGTGGGGGATATGTGGATAATTACAGCTGCGTCAGCAGACAAGTGTAGGTTGTCTGTTCGGTAGGATGTTGCTCGTTAGGAGAAGATGTTTTTGTTTTATTTCAAAACAATCTGCTCTAGTAGCGGCAGCGTAAACAACAACAACAACAACATTATTAAGAACATTAATACACAAGCTAACATCATGTCAGCTTCTCCGGAGGCTCAGAGGGGAGGGTTGGCCCAGCAGTAGCCAGAGCGGCCGACTTTCGGGTTCTTCCGTTGAGCCTGCCGACCATCCAGTGCAGTGGGTCGCTTCCGGCGCTGCTTGGTGTCGTACCGGCCGCCGGGACGCCGCTCATCGTAGCACTGCAGACTCGCATGCGACTGGTCCCAGTTCATATAGCGCCGGATGTTCTCAGCATATTCAGAAGCTGCTTTCATTGAGTCTATCATGGCCCGAAAACGAGGTCCGAACAACCCGTGCGGGTGGATCGGAGCCTCCAGGAGCTCTCTTCTCGACGCCTCGGGGATAGGAGTCTGGTCCAGCCACAGGTAACGGTGCTGCATAGTTGCCCAGGTAGCCTGCCGGGCCATGCAGGCGGCGGAACAGGCACAAAGTGTGAGGGCAGCGCTGGCCGCGTTGCTCAGCTCCGTGGCCAGTTCAGGAGGCATCGCAGGATCTGCTGCTATCTTCAGAACGCTGGAAACCAGCAGGGCGATGTTGTTTGACGCAGCAGAGGCTTGAAAAGCACACTGGTGGATCCGGTCTGCCAGTCGTGCAATATATTGGTCCTTGGACGATGTCAGCAATGGTCGCCGTCCGGCAGCCGTATTCGCTCCAAAAAACACGGTGAGGTTCTCCTCCAGCGGAGGTACAGCCGGGAAACCTCGGTCGCTGAAATCAGCAACTTTGGTAATGGGCAAAAATGTTGAAACAGGTGCACCCAGACCTCTCGGATCCGCCGCTGCGCCTTCTTGATATTTCCGGATGGGCGGGAAGCGGGGCCACACAGCGTCTCGCCTTCTCGGCTGAGCGGTTTCTTGAGCTGGCGGGACTGGCAGGTCTCGGCGAGCTGCCGCTTTTTTAATGATGTCCGGTAGCGCTTTAACCAGTCCGTCGATAGACATGGTGAGTTGTAGCTGTCTAATTACTCTTGGTTATCTCAGGTACTTGCAGCTTGGGGGCTAAAAGAAAAGTGAAGCCGGCTGCATGTTAACACGGGTATTTATACACCGTGTGGGCGTTGACTATTTTTTTTTCTCAGGACTGCGCAGGTGCGCGAAGGATAAACCCAACAGCGATAGCCCGAATAGAACAAATTGAGCGCCAACCTCATCCGAAGAGTATCCACTGTTTATAATATAATATTCTGTACAACAATCCATAACTATAAAGAAATAAATACATTGTATTGAGATTGAACATTCCACCAGGTGACACGTTTTACTGATGTATGATAAAACATTAAAATATGTATGGTTAGATTTTATTTCATGAAAATGTAATGTAGTTGTTTGTGATATTCTCTCTGAAAAAACTATACTTCAAGTAAAATATGTTTCACAGCTTTTACCCTTTCAGTTACTACCTTCAAATGTGTTTCTTGAGAAGAAGAAGAGTGTCACTCTCTCATTTATTTCAGAAATGCCATAATCTAGGTTTTTTGGAAGGATATCTGTGAAGTACAGAATATATCATGCGTTCTCTTTTAATGCTTTAATCTTTTGGGTGGTTTGACTGATCGCAGGAATAACAATGATGACACATACTATTTGGTTAACTTTATTTCAATTATGGCCAGATTCAATATTCATTAATGTCAACAGAAAATATGAATAGCTGCAGTGTCTGTATGTCTTTTGGTGTTAAGGTGATACTTATTATGTTTTTTTTTTTTTTTGTAATTTCCCTCCCTACTTCCTCTGACTCTGCCCCATTTTATACTTTTCTTGATTATTTGCATAACTATTAGTGATATGTTGGTACTTACACTATATTTGTTCATAAGTGTGTGTTTAAAATTGTACTATATAGTATATTTTTGTATCTTTGTGAGAGAGGCTGACTGAATGTGGTCTGGACTCTGTGGAAGAGAGTCATGTAGAAGGACAGAATATCTGCTCTGTGATCCAGGTACACTCCGACTCTGGAGCCTGAGATGGGAGCTGAGACATTGTTCAAAAATGTATAACTTTTTTTGTTACATTTTAATGCCCAGGATTTGTCATTGCCAATGAATCTACATGTATTTGAGTCTCCTTTTCTGCTGATACTCTTTGCTCACTGCTCTCTCCCACTCCATTCCATCTCCCAATAACAACGTCCAGTCAGACTCTCTCTACTCAGGACCTGATCACATCCAGTGAATCCGTCTGGGTCACCAGAATAAAACTGTTCTTCACTTGTGAATGTTACCTTTCTGCTCCCCTCAAAAATAACTAATATATGTAGGCTGTGTTTTAATCCAGAGCGATTTTACGTGAATATTTTAAGAACTCAGTTCTGGTTGTGAAACTGACAGTAAAACGTCCACTTCAGTCACTGTCAGTGAGATGTTTGTCCATTGCTCCTTCAGGATGTCCTGTAGTTTATCTCTGAAAAAAGATTAAAAAATAAATATAAAAGTGTGTATGAAAGTGTGAATTGTAGATTTTTGTGTATGAGGAGCACCTCTGAAGTGTTACATTTAGACTTTAGATTCATAACAGTGACACCTTGTGGTTATAATATATATATATATATATATATATATATATTATATATATATATATATATATATATATATATATATATATATATATATCAATCACTAAAGTTAGAGAACAAAGTCAGTTGTTCCTTTGTGTTTCCAGTGTTTAAATATACTTTATTACATTTCTAGCAGAGACTGGTCCTCGTTACTGTGTGTGCACAAATAACCAGAAGTGTGCTACAGTATTATTCTGCAGTGCATAGAAACACAATTTAAAAATGAAATGTAAAATACAACCAATATTATCAATACAGCAATAATTGAATTATTTCTCTCCATCCTTATAATCATTCATAATAAGCATAGGATGTTTTTCAAAAGTTAAGATGGCAACGCTGCCAATGATCTTATTAACTGACAAGGAACACTATCATAATGTAATATGATGGGAGGTAAAATCCACAGTCCTCTTTCAAAACAAAAATGTATTTTAAGGTTTATCTGAAGCTAATATGAAGCAAGTCATCCAAGAGAACCTGAAGTGTCGGCACCAATCAAAAATGTAATCATGATTCAAGTTTATTGGCCTTGTGTTACATTGTCACTGAAACAATCACATGTATAATATGGGGTAAACTTTTCACATGAATACAGAGTAACAGAAGACAGAACCACAGCCAGGTCTGCTCAGGTAACATATATATTAGTAAAATATAAAAGTTTATGACTGCTGTCAATGTTCAAACTTTCATCCATCTCTACACTTCTTTCAAAGACTGACATGTACAGTAAAGAGTCTGCTGTCTAGGATAGAGGTGTCTTCACTTGTCTGTACTGTACTGTGGCACAGACTGTTTATGTAAATCATAATCACATGTCTAAATTAATTGTATACAGCTCAGTTTAAGCTAAATGTAAACTCTGCAATTCTGAAACGTATGAAATTATTTGAACAAACTGGCACAGAGTGATAATATATATATATATATATATATATATATATATATATATATATATATATATATTATTGTTGTTTGAAACTACCAAAGATGGAGTAAAGTTTGTACATGTCTACCTGTAGTGAAAATCACAACAGCTCATCAATTGAAATGTGAAAACTCATGCATGACACAAGAGGGCGCTTTCATCCTGCTAACCAGGGACATAGTGGAAGATACTACTTCTCAAATCAGGTTGTCTGCAGTTAAGAGTGTTAGGAGTGTTTTCAGGGTAATTAGGAATTCAAATTTTAAGTTCATGCTCTGACAATTTTGCATTTTGTTTGTTTTTCAAATTACTGCCAAACTAGTGTGTTTTACGTACTTTCTTTTCGCTTGATATAGTATGTCTATGGGTGGGACAGGGTATGTGAGGGTCCCAGGTCTTGCAGAAGAAGCAGCTGCAACCTGGAAAAATAAAAATCACCTAGCTGACTATGAGATGCAGTCAGTCTGTAATATAAAAATAACTGAGTTAAACTAGCTTGAACTCTGATCTGAACAGCATGTGTTGCTTCACCAAATGTTGGTTGCACCCATCTTCAAAGTGTAGATCTGAAGGGGAGGGAACAAAGACGTGTGGACAGAGTGGATCTTGTTGTGTTTAAAATAAATAAACAGAGAAGTGTCATCAGGGTTTTTGCAAATGTTAACTTACTGAACTAAGCTGACAACATGGTACTGGTTGGACTTTTGTGTGAAGGGGACACTGCAAAGGACTGAACGTATTTTAATCATATAGTTTCTCTGCAGCAGTATTGTGAGGAGTGTGTGTTGTGTTTGAAATTAAAGTTTAACCAGAGATGTTATCTTATGCAACAACAAACCTCCTAATGAATGTCAACCTTTGACAATCATACTCTGCAGAAATTGTCAACAGGTTTAAAAATTTGGGAACTGTGACTGATGGACACCTTAACTTCACAGATAATACTGACTATATTTATAAGAAATCCAGAAAGACGTGATTTCTACTCAGGGAGTTAAATGATTGTAGACTCAGTGAGAAAAAAATAGCAATGTATGTGTATATCTGGCAGTTTTTTCAACTTGGTCATGCTTAATGGAAGTCTGAATGTAAGGAAAAAACTGAACTTTAACCTCCAATACATCTCTGGTTAGCATGATGATGATCCCCTATTGTGTCGTGCATCAGTTTTCACTTATTGAGCTGCTGTGATGACATAACATGATAAAAGTGCAGTATTATCACTTTGTGAGCAGCTGTGGTCCTCACTCTTCCCCTCCGGCTACTACTGTAAATATAATAAGAGACTGACCACAAGGTGGTGATCTTTAATCACTCATCAAATTGACTTCCACATAACTGAAGAAACAAAGCTCTATGCAGCTTTCTGTGAGTCATCCTGTCTGACTATACAACCAGCAGTTATTCATCATGTTTGACGATGCACTTTTAGATTGTACCATCACTCAAACTTTTTTCCCCCTGTTATAGTTGTCATTTGGAAATAATACATTACATGAACCTGTGTGATAATGTGTTAAAATATAATAAAATATTGATTGTGTACAGGCAACAGAGGAAGCAGCGATTTAGGGAGAGTGAGGTGGCTCTGAAAAGAGCCGTTGTGGTTTGTGATGGAGAAGACAATTTATGCTCTCTCTCCACGGATGCGGCGAGCCAGCTGGATGTCTTTGGGCATGATGGTGACCCTCTTGGCGTGGATGGCGCACAGGTTGGTGTCCTCGAACAGACCGACCAGGTAAGCCTCGCTGGCCTCCTGCAGAGCCATGACAGCGGAGCTCTGGAAGCGCAGATCGGTCTTGAAATCCTGAGCGATTTCTCTAACTAGACGCTGGAAGGGCAGCTTGCGGATGAGCAGCTCGGTGGATTTCTGGTAACGACGGATCTCTCTGAGAGCCACGGTACCGGGCCTGTAACGATGGGGCTTCTTGACTCCACCGGTGGCCGGGGCGCTCTTACGGGCAGCCTTGGTGGCCAGCTGCTTCCTGGGGGCTTTGCCTCCGGTAGACTTACGGGCGGTCTGCTTGGTTCTTGCCATTGCTTCTCGTTTCTCTGATCAGGAGAAAATAGTGGTGAAAAGCGGGGAAACGCTGCTTTTAAAGTGTCGGAGCTGCTGCGGAGCTGTGACGTTGCTTCAGACCTCCGGGTCCTGATTGGTGAGCGGCTCTTCCTGGAGCTCAGCACCGCCTGCAGAAGCCTGAAGCTCCGCTGCTTATTGGGCAGAAGTCGTTTGAAAAAGTCCGCCAAAATGAGAGCGGCTCCCCCTCCACAGCACTACTGAAAGCCTCTTTTCTGGTGGGTGGGACATCAGTCCTTTCCCTCCTCCGTGTACATATAAAGGAGGGTTTGCTGTGTCTACTCTTCACTTTCTAAGTTGAAACTTTAGAAAATACCTGAAATCATGAGTGGAAGAGGCAAAACCGGAGGCAAGGCCCGCGCTAAGGCAAAGACCCGCTCATCCCGTGCTGGGCTCCAGTTCCCGGTCGGTCGTGTCCACAGGCATCTGAGGAAGGGTAACTATGCCCAGCGTGTTGGTGCCGGTGCCCCCGTCTACATGGCGGCTGTGCTGGAGTACCTGACCGCTGAGATCCTGGAGCTGGCTGGAAACGCTGCCCGCGACAACAAGAAGACCAGGATCATCCCCCGTCACCTGCAGCTGGCTGTCCGCAACGACGAGGAGCTCAACAAGCTGCTGGGCGGAGTGACCATCGCTCAGGGTGGTGTGCTGCCCAACATCCAGGCTGTGCTGCTGCCCAAGAAGACCGAGAAACCCGCCAAGAAGTAAATCTAAGGCCCGGTTCCTCAACAACACAAAGGCTCTTTTAAGAGCCCCCTACTTTTGATAAAGCGCTCACATCCTCACGTTTTTCAAACACAATTTAAAACTGACATTATGACCATGATTTATTGACTATAACTAAACATTAGGAACTTGCTTACCACCTGTACGATGTATCAATTCAACTTAAAGTTATATAAAAAGTGCAATTAAGAAAATAATACATCTGCAGAACACACCATTTATTTATGTATTCATTTATTTTCTGATGAGTTAATACAAGCCTGACAGTTCAACAATAACAATACAAATAAAAACATTGTTAACACTTAAGGTGCAATTTTGTAGTAGGCTACCTCAAATTATAGAGGGATTTGACTGACTGCATAAATCAAAATAAGAAACTTAAAATCAGCAGTTCCCAACAATGAGTCAATAAATATAACTGCTGTAGTAAATCATACTATAATAGGCTACAAAACTCAAACATTAAATAATTATTAAATGAATTAATTATAATGACCAATAAATAATAACCTGACAATTGCTGGTGTGCACCTAAAACACACTGAAGTAATAAGTAGGCTATAAGTAATGAATTGGTCATTTTATGCCTTTTACTGGTCATAATAAACACCATCAGATTATTGCAGGATCTGTTACGATGTATTAATTCTTACAGCTAAGTGTTAGTTATATACACGTCATCCTGAGTTATTTTCTGTGTTGCTGCTCAGACCAAATCCTCCTGTCAAACTGATGTCTGAAATATATATTATTTATTGTAAAAACACTTTACTAGGGATATATATTAGATAAATAACTCATGCAACTGAAGAGAAAATACTATTATGAAAATACATTTAGGAATATGCTCTTTATAGAAAGGTGTGTGGCTCTTAAAAGAGCCTTTGATTAGGTTGAGGGCTTCAGAGTGATGCCAGTTTACTTCTTCTTGGGTGCTGCCTTCTTTGCCTTGGGCTTGGCCACCTTCTTTGCGGGGGCTTTCTTGGCTGCGGGAGCCTTCTTCACCACCTTCTTGGGGCTCTTTGCGGCCTTTTTGGGGCTCTTGGCGGGCTTCTTAGCGGCCTTCTTGGGGCTCTTGGCGGGCTTCTTAGCGGCCTTCTTGGGGCTCTTGGCTACTTTCTTGGCCGCTGCGGGCTTCTTGACCTTCTTGGGGGATTTCTTAGCGGCTGCTGTCTTGGCCTTCTTAGCCGCTGCGGGTTTCTTGGCGGCGGGCTTCTTGGCTTTAGGAGCGGCTTTCTTTGCGGGCTTGGCCTCAGCCTTCTTGCTCATCTTGAAAGAGCCGGAGGCCCCGGTGCCCTTGGTCTGGACCAGAGTCCCCTTGGTCACCAGACTCTTGACGGCGGTCTTAACGCGGGCCTTGTTCTTGTCCACATCGTAACCTCCGGCAGCCAGAGCCTTCTTGAGGGCGGCCAGAGACACTCCGCTGCGCTCCTTGGAGGCGGACACAGCTTTAACGATGAGCTCGCTGACGCTGGGGCCAGTCTTCTTGGGCTTTGCTGCTGCCTTCTTCTTGGGGGCCTTAGCCGGGGCGGCTGCGGGAGCTGGAGCTACTTCTGCCATAGTTTGGTCGAGGATTAGTTCTACGTGAATCTCAGAGTCTGAGTAGACTGATGGAGTATACGAGACAGGAGGCGGCACTTAAACACACCATGAGAACCGTGTAGACTCAGTCCCGCTGCTGGCTCCTGTGAGCAGGGTGAATGTCTAACACTTGTGTTTTCTGCTAGTGAGAAAACAGTAAAAAATAAGTGTGAGAGAAGTGTTGAAGGCTGACAGTGAAGACAGCAGATAGCGGACATGTTTGTCTTCATATAGAAGTCATGTAGAGCTCTGATGCTCTCTGCATTTAGTTTGTGGAGCAAACAAACCTCACCTGTTCACCGCCGCGGACAGCACTGCTCAGCGGCTTTTCTCTCTCATTTCTCTCCTAAAATACTGTAAAATACATCCAAACTCCACCAAAAGCAGTTTTCCAGCTGGCTCACATGTTTGTTCACAGACTAAAAGTAAAAACTTCCATCTGTTGGTGATCAGTTTGTTATAATATGAAGCTTTTGTGGTAGCAGCAAACACACCGATCAGGCTGATGAAGCAGTTCAATGAGACTTCCTGTCAGAGCTGCTCTGTGGCTGTAAATATTTATTTTGTTATTATGAGGATTATTTTTAATAAAACTAATCTGTAACAATGTTCTCTGCAGTCGATACCACATTTGTGTTACACTTTTTATTCATGGTTCTACAGTAATGCAGAAGCAGTGGATCAGTTATATTGTAAGAAATAGCCTAATATTGACAATATTGCAACATGAATGCATCATTGGTGAAACTGTGACATCATTTGGTGATTGTCTGAGGATGAGAACGTTTCGTGCTATAATTTAAATTATTTGAATGAATACAATTTATTTAATTGCATTGCATGTTAAGATGGGGGCATCGTCTTGCGAGGATCATGGTCTTTTTTATGCCTGTATATGCCTTATGTTTTGTTCGCCCAAGAAGCCAATGAACATTTTTTCTTGTTGCTTGGCACTCATGAACAGTTTTGCAGTAGCTGGGTGCAATATCTGCTGATAGCTATAAAATGAAACTTAATTTTACAGTTGGTGTATGTGAAATATTACACTAAGGAGCAGTTTCTGGATGTCCTGCAGCTTGTACTTCAGTCCTCTATCAAGCCTCACTCTCGTCATGTGTCCCAGGTTGCTGTAGGAGTCTTCATCACTCACTGTGATGCAGCTCTGCTCCTTCCTGTAAGCTGTGGGCCTGTTGATGGACAAAATATATTCCAAAGATATTCCAAAGTTGAAATAATACTTCACATAGACTGGGTAGACTGTAATCACCCAACACATGAACACAGGTGAAGTGAATAACACTGATCAACCCTTACATACTGTTCATATTCTGTACCTTCATAGTATGAGAATTCCCTTGTAGTAAGTATTTCCACAACATTTTTAACTACAAACCTATTCAGAATGTTTAAATAGCCTATGCCACTCATTTTTGGTTAACAAAAAAAAAAAAAAAATCTATTACACAGTATAATGTCATATAATATATATAAGAAATAAAAAATATAAAAACCATAATGATTTTAATATATTTGATTGAACTTGAAAATTACATGAACATTCTGGAACTTCTGGACTTCATGATATAACCATTGAACACTGTCCTCACTGCTATATCATAAGATATAAAGTGCTGATTGTGAACTAGTCTCTGCATTCAAAGCAGAGGTGGGACACTTTCCATGTGTGGATTTTGCACGTGTGTTGACATTCAGTCTTGCTGCCATGATGTCTGTCACTTAAATGGCAGCTCATACCTACCTTTATAATGTTATGACCCCCATCACCTCCCTCCCAACCCAAACAGATTCCAATGTGTTACTTTGTACATTATATTACATGCAGGTGCACATCTTGTGTCTGTATCAAGGCATCGTCTGACCTCTGGATGACTTCTGTTCCCTTTATGCACCATATATGATCACTCCTATGTTGTTTTACTATTTCAATATTTTACCCTTCAAGACCAGCAGTTGTCTGTCTCTATGGGAATCTGATGCAAATGTTTTGGGAACACAGACAGTTCTCCTGACAGTGCTGAGGTCCCCTTGAACTACAAAATGCACACAAACATGACATGTACATTCTCACAGTTTCAAGATTCCATAAAACCTTTATTTGACCCACACTTGTAGATCTAAAATCCATCTGAATAGATACGGGTCAAATCTGAACCGTAACAGCCTCAGTGTGCAAAAATGTGTAGAACCTATACAAAAATATAAATTAATAAAATATTTGTATTTTTATGTATTTTGGGTCACTTCAGGAAGTCACTAAATGTCAGGCTAAAAAATGACGTTTAGGGTAATCTTACTGCTGTCAAATGTCAAAATGTCAAATTTAACCTGAACAATATGTACGGGTTAAAATAGCACATTTCAAGGGGTGGGATATGTTAGGCAGTTCTTCATTGATGTGTTAGACAAAATGGACAATTGTCACTTCCTATGGAACATATTGAACTTGTGAACAGCAACTGTATTATAATTCAGACAAACATAATTTTTCCTTTAATTTTTTTTTGGACACATTGCACTTTAATGTGGACAAGTGTAAAGATCCAAGTAAATTTGACAAGGGCCAAATTGTGACGGCTAGATGACTGATCAGCACATCTCCAGAACAGCAAGTCTTGTGGGGTTTTCCTGGTAATGGTCAGTACTTACCAAAGAGGTCCAAGGAAGGACAACTGGTGAACCTGAGTCAAAGCTGCTCAAGGCTTAATGATGCATATGAGAAATATTTCAGTAGAGCAACTGTAGATACATGCACAATATTAGGCAAGTTGTTTTAATGTTATGGCTGATAAATGTATATTCTAAAATATCCTTCATGACACTGAGGAGAGGGTCGTGACTGGTGATTATTGATATAAATGCTGTTAGCTGTTGTTATGTAGTTGTCAGGTTAATCTGAAAATCAAAGAAAATCACAACATTGAGAGAAAGCCATGAAACAGATCACTGTGCTTTGAAAAACTCTGTGGGAGGATCTGTTAAATCTGATCCCGCCCAACAAAGTCAGCGCCAACTGTCCTCTTTTAGGTCCGCAGACAAGCTCTAAATAGAGAAGCTGCACTCCACGTCTTACATTCGTCTTTTAACTTGTTTGAAAGAAGATTAGTAAAAATGAGTGGAAGAGGCAAGGGAGGAAAGGGACTCGGTAAAGGAGGCGCCAAGCGTCACCGTAAAGTTCTCCGTGATAACATCCAGGGAATCACCAAACCCGCCATCCGCCGTCTGGCTCGCCGCGGTGGTGTCAAGCGTATCTCCGGTCTGATCTACGAGGAGACCCGCGGTGTGTTGAAGGTCTTCCTGGAGAATGTCATCCGTGATGCCGTCACCTACACTGAGCACGCCAAAAGAAAGACCGTGACCGCCATGGATGTGGTTTATGCTCTCAAGAGGCAGGGACGCACCCTGTACGGTTTTGGAGGTTAAATCTGATCCTGACCTGCTGATAGTCAAACACAAAGGCTCTTTTAAGAGCCACCCACCTTCTCTAAGAGTTGTCCTGGCGTATATTCAGTAATATGTTTGGTTGTATCGCCTACTCCTACAGTACCTGTACAGACATTTAAGTGCATTTTAAATGCTCTGTGTAAGCTTAAAATATTTGCCCGAGGGAAAGTATGATCCTCTATATTTCATAAAAACATGAACCAACTACTTGAGCAGTGATTACAGTCATATAACTCAGAAAATACATGAAGTATTAAAAGTTAGTTTATGTAGTAACTGGAAGAAACCCTGCAATTGCATTCGTACAAAACATCTCGTAAACATACATCTGTGTTTAAAGCTAAACATATTTCCAGCAAATATTGGATATTAAATTATAATAAATATATAAAAGGTGAGGGGAACACCCTGTTATAAGAGCAGGATTAACTGTTTTTGTGGAGTTCAGAGAAACATGATCACGTACGAGTCAGTAAAATCCATATCAACATAACTTATAAAAAGAGAGAAAAGCACTCAAATCTGTTAAATATTGCTTAATAAATTTATCCATGAATCTTTTATGTTTTTTAATTGTATCAGTAAAACATGTCAGCTTGTGGAATGTTCAATCTAAATACAATGTTTATTACGCTATAGTTGTGTATTTTTGTAGAATATATTATACTATAATCATGTGGGGGGCTATGTTAACCGGGTGGGGGATGGCTGGTGGCAGCGTGTATGGCCTAAATTTGATATAGTCATATAATTTGGTATAGTAACAATAATGAAAACGAGAACGATTTATTTTTGATTAAACATGTCAGTTTGTGGAATGTTATATCTAAATGTAATATATTTATTTCTCTATAGTTATGGATTGTTGTACAGAATATTATATTATGAACAATGAATAGTCTTAAAATGAGGTTGGCGCTCTTTCAGTAAAAAGGCGCTCAGATGGTTCCTCAAAGGTTGGGGCGGTGTCTTGTGCTGCGCATGCTCAGTCTCACTAACACGAAAGCCAATCCTGTTCGAGCAACAGCGCAGTGAAATTTGCATCAGATGAACATTTAGAGGCTGGTTGAAGCTGTTGAAATTATTCGTTTGTGGAAATCTGCGAAGATAACCATGCCCGATCCAGTCAAAGCACCCAAGAAAGGCTCCAAGAAGGCCGTGTCTAAGGCCACCAAGACCGGCAAGAAGAAGAGAAAGACAAGGAAGGAGAGCTATGCCATCTACGTGTACAAGGTGCTGAAGCAGGTCCACCCTGATACCGGTATCTCCTCCAAGGCAATGGGCATCATGAACTCCTTTGTTGGAGACATCTTTGAGCGTATTGCTGGTGAGGCTTCCCGCCTTGCTCACTACAACAAGCGCTCCACCATCACCTCCAGGGAGATCCAGACCGCCGTCCGCCTGCTCCTGCCCGGTGAGCTGGCTAAACACGCCGTGTCTGAGGGCACCAAGGCCGTCACCAAGTACACCAGCTCCAAGTAAACAAGTGCTGTTTGTACCAACAACTCAAAGGTCCTTTTCAGGACCACCCACTCCTTCAACTGAGAGCTTTATTCCTATGTTACATTTTACACATGGTGGTGGTATTATTTTATGATGCAAGAATGGACTTGTCGTTAGCTGATGAAGTTTATTAGCAGTAAGTAAATCAACAATCTATCATTGAAACACGTTAACAAAGTTAAATTGATTGAATAGCCAGAAATTAAACCAAGAACTTCCAATTAATGAAATGTATCTTTCCACATTGTAATACAATATCCCACTGATCACAGCAACCAGAGGTCTGTGCGAAAAGATGTAATCAAGCATACAAAGTAGCTGACGTTCAGTCTTTTCCAGAGTCCATTGAACCGGATATTGCTAATGTACTTGACTACAAGGTATTGCTGCTATACTGAAGTTTACATTAACAGTTCAGAGCTGTTCCTGTATTCAAAATACCCTGCTTTGATGTTTACAATGTAGTAACTATATAATTGACATTAAGTGAGTAAGTTTCTGCCTAAAATTGTTTTTTTTCATTTAAGAAGCAAATGTTCGCTTACATATATCAGTTCAGTTAATACAGTTTAGGACATACAACAAATAAGGATGTGATCAGACTTTCAAAATAAAGACCAGAGGAGCAATCTTTAAAACTTCAAATAATCATTGTCAACATTAAAGTCTAAGCATTGTGAATATTGTGTCCATGTTAACGCTTGAATAATGCTTTAAGCAATAACAAGGTTCACATGAACTTTTACAAGGGGACAAAATGGTAACCCTTTACTTGAAGGTATCGTCATAAGAGGGACATGACACTGTCATAATTGTTACATGACAGTCATGAACGTGTCATACACATTATGTCAATGTCATAAACATTTATGACTGTTGTCATTAAGTGTCATTCGGTTTTAATAATAACAAGTTGACATTGTTTGGGTTGTCTTGATTTTGACAAGTTGACATTAATCAAAGTGACATGACCAGAAGTTGTCTTTGTCATGACAACTTGACATTAAATTTTTTGGGATGTCCTTATCATGACAACTTGACTCCTTCATGATATGTTAATTACAAATCAAAATGCTACCACTTTACTTGAGGTCAAAGCATTTCTTAATTAGACTGTCATAATGGTGTCATGACAGTCAGTTTTGGGTATCCTGTCCGTATCCTGTCAAAACATCTATAACCAAGTGCTAGAATTGGTCTGTAACCTTGCACATCTGATTATAATGACCATTATGTCAACTTACCATAAACACAAAAATAGGTGCATATTTTGTTAATGTCAAGATGTCATGACAAAGACATTTTCTGGTAATTTAATTAATGCCAACTTGTCATAATCAAGACAACCCAAACAATGTCAACTTATTAAAAAAACCAACAGTCATAAATGTTTATGACACGTTCATGAATGTGTCATGTAAAAATTATGACAACAAATGTTTTTGGCAGAAACTTAAGTCACTTAGTCCCAATGTATTATATTGTTACTGCATTGTAAACATCAAAGCAGGGTATTTTTGAATATGTGTCATGTCACTCTTATGACGATATTCAAGTAAAGAGTTACCAAAATGGGTATGAAAATGAGCAAGGCCATTATTAAATGATATAAATAGTATAGTATTTAACATGTGACAATATATGACAATGTTTTATTCATCTTTGATATTAATTTCCATCAACTAAAATATATAGTATACTATCACTAAGATACATTATATCTTCATCATCTTGAATTGACTTGAATTTTAGCGAAAACACAATTACTTTTATGTGTATATTAAACAGAGGTTCATAGATTATATCAATTCAGCATAGCCTCTGTAAAACACTATAGTACTCAAAGTTTTGAAAGACGTAAATCTAGATTTTACATCAAGTCAACAAGAGCTGAATACACAGGGGAGAAAAAAGAAAACAATATTTAACTTAAATACTGCAACAAGACAATCAAATGATGTTACAATTCACCAATGATGCATTCATGGTGTAATAATGTCAATCATTTCTTACATTATAACTGATCCACTGTTTCCACATTACTGTAAAACCATGAATAATAACTGTAACACACAGACATGTTGCAGAGAACAGTGTTGTAGATTATTTTTGTGTGTTTAACTGCCGCCTCCTGCCTCGTATACTCCATCAGTCTACTCAGACTCTGAGATTCACGTAGAACTAATCCTCGACCAAACTATGGCAGAAGTAGCTCCAGCTCCCGCAGCCGCCCCGGCTAAGGCCCCCAAGAAGAAGGCAGCAGCCAAGCCCAAGAAGACTGGCCCCAGCGTCAGCGAGCTCATCGTTAAAGCTGTGTCCGCCTCCAAGGAGCGCAGCGGAGTGTCTCTGGCAGCCCTCAAGAAGGCTCTGGCTGCCGGAGGTTACGATGTGGACAAGAACAAGGCCCGCGTTAAGACCGCCGTCAAGAGTCTGGTGACCAAGGGGACTCTGGTCCAGACTAAGGGGACCGGGGCCTCTGGCTCCTTCAAGATGAGCAAGAAGGCTGAGGCCAAGCCCGCAAAGAAAGCCGCTCCTAAAGCCAAGAAGCCCGCCGCCAAGAAACCCGCAGCAGCTAAGAAGGCCAAGACAGCAGCCGCTAAGAAATCCCCCAAGAAGGTCAAGAAGCCCGCAGCGGCCAAGAAGGTAGCCAAGAGCCCCAAGAAGGCCGCTAAGAAGCCCGCCAAGAGCCCCAAAAAGGCCGCAAAGAGCCCCAAGAAAGTGGTAAAGAAGGCTCCCGCAGCCAAGAAAGCCCCCGCAAAGAAGGTGGCCAAGCCCAAGGCAAAGAAGGCAGCACCCAAGAAGAAGTGAGCTGTCATCAGTCTGAATCCCTCAACCTGATCAAAGGCTCTTTTAAGAGCCACTCACCTTTATATAAAGAGCATATTCCTTAATGTGTTTTATAATCTAGGCTAGTCGTTTCTCTTTGGTTCCATGAGCTGATTTTTTTTACTCCCAGCCAAGTTTTTTTTTTCTTTTAAAAACAAAAATATATATTTTAGGTGTTTCAGGGTCTTGTCAGCAATTGTACAGGTTGTTAATTATTCAGTAAAATGTAAGCGTATATAGTATGATTTACACTTCTACACTTTGCCTCCGGTTTTGCATTTTTATAAACTTTATTGAAACATGTATGAAAGTATTACATATACATATACATTACATCAAAAGATAAAACATTTAACCCCAAAATACAATACAACAACCACAAAATAAATAAAATTACCGTCTGAATCACAAATTAGCTGCCCATTGTTCGCAAACCCTTCATCCCCAACCCTTATCAAATTAGCTGTCGACTGTTCACAGGTCCAACACATCTCACGGGAAATAACTAATTTCATCGACCTTTTCTCCTCTTCCTGAGGTCGGAAAGAATTTGTTTCACAACTGCATCACTATGGATTACTGTCCGTTGTGTTACCATTATACATCTAGTTTTCCACAATTTTGAACATACAATAGGCCTACTGATGATGAGCTGCATCACTTCTTTGTGTTTCAACGGTAGATTTTCTTTTATAATACAATACATCACAGAATTACAATTAACATCAAAGTGTATACCAAAAGTTCTTAATGTGTTCCAGACTTCCTGTGCTCTGTAAAAGTCTATTAAAAGATGACCACAATCACCATACATTAATTTATAATAGGGGCCTTGTCTTGCTCTTCCTCTTCTTTTCTTCCATTTAGGTAAATCTCCAAAGAGCATTCCTGGAAATGGCAGCACCCAAACCACCATGTTCTCTCCTTTTATAAAGTTACTTCTCTGGTTGTCCCCCATATTAAATTGACACATAGTTTGTTTAATTGACTAATTATGGATGGGGGAAAGATGTTTGCTAAAAACAGGAGCTTGGATAGGATGAATGTTTTGACAATATTTATTTTTGCTCTATAATTATTATTTTTATTTTCCCATTTCTTGACCTCTTCTTTAATTTCGCATAATTTATACTCCCAATTTCTTTCATTACAATTATTATTACAGAGGTTTAGAGGGTTAGGGTTAAAATTTTGATATCTTGCTTGACATCAATATTAATGTTTTGTCTTTCATCCTCATTTCCAATCCAAACTCCTTCTGTTTTACTGTGATTCAACTTGGCTCCAGATGCACTTTCATAGAACGTTAAAATATCCATTAAACCATTCAACTCTGTTTGTTTTTATTATTATTACAGTAATATCATCGGCATAAGCAATAGTTGATACTCTATGATCGTTAACTATGAATGTTCCGGTAATACGTTTCTCATCTTTCATCTTTTTAATTAGAGGATTTATAGCAAGAATATATAGTGCAAAATCTTATAGTAAACATTCATAATGGTTATACACCTGTAATTATCTATATTATTGTCATCTCCTTTTTTATATAGTAAATGCATAATCCCATGATAGAAAGTGTCCCCCATACAGCCACTTTTCAAACCATCATTAAACATAGAGGTGAGTTTATGTATTACGTCATCGAGGTACAGTTGATAAAACTCAGTGGGTAGTCCGTCTGGACCGGGACTCTTCCCGGCATTAAATTGTTTGATGGCTTGAGTTACCTCTTCTTTTTTAATCTCTCCGAGAAGAGAATCAAATGTTTCCGAGCTGTAAGAAGGGATAGACCCCAACAAGGAGATCACATGCTTATTGTTTATTTTTATTTTCTTATATGATTCCGCACATAAATCTCTGACGTTATCTCTCTTCTCCTTTTCACTTAGTGAAACATCTCCATTTTTATTTATGGATTTATTAAATTTACTTTGTCTTTTTTTTATATAGCTATATATACTAATTTGAATGCATGACCAAAATTTCCTCGATTATCTATTTTTAATTGTTTATAAATATTAAATAATAATTAAGTTGATCATCTGTGTCATTAAATTGTTAATTATTTCTTCGTCTGAGTTAGATTTGTTTCATTTGTTTTAATCCAATATATTGATTTAATAATACGTCGCTTATTTTTTAAGTTTATTCATTTCTTTACACTTCAATCTTTTATCCTATATTTTAATAGTTCGCATAATTTAACATCCGATTTTACTAATATTTTTAGCTGAATGATTATATTAATTTTTTGTTTGTTAGTATTAAATCTTTATCATGCAAACACTGTATTCAATTTCCAGAATCCTCCATTTACTGATGAACCAGATGAAATAGATGTTTTCACTAATAAGTGATCTGAGAATTCGTTTAAATATGTATCGTAATGTACTATTTTATAATTTGACGATACATATATTCTATCAATCCGAGTTCTTGTTCTGTTATCATAACTCGTAAAATCTGTTCCTAAAGGATTCACAACTCTAGATACATCTTTTAAATCTACTTCTTCGCATATTGCTTTAAGTTAACCCTCTGAAGTCGAGATAAACTGAAAATCAAATTCGGTCTTTTTCATTAGTCACCGTATTAAAATCACCACATAAGATATTATAACCAAGGTGGTTAAAAACACAATTTTTCTTACTTGCATCAAGGGCAGTACCTATACGTGTAATACGATATTTTCCACAACAATATAACAGTCCAGCATAATCAACCGAATTGATACATAATACATGTGGTCAGCAAGTTTCTAATAGCCTATAGTAATGACAGTTAACAAGTCATGGTCCTAATGTCTTTTTTAAGTAGTGTTTAACAAACATGAGGATATGAGCTTTTTATGAGGAGTGTGTGGCTCTTAAAAGAGCCTTTGTGTTGTTGAGGAACCGGGCCTTAAATTTACTTCTTGGCGGGTTTCTCGGTCTTCTTGGGCAGCAGCACAGCCTGGATGTTGGGCAGCACACCACCCTGAGCGATGGTCACTCCGCCCAGCAGCTTGTTGAGTTCCTCGTCGTTGCGGACAGCCAGCTGCAGGTGACGGGGGATGATCCTGGTCTTCTTGTTGTCGCGGGCAGCGTTTCCAGCCAGCTCCAGGATCTCAGCGGTCAGGTACTCGAGCACAGCCGCCAGGTAGACGGGGGCACCGGCACCAACACGCTGGGCATAGTTGCCCTTCCTCAGATGCCTGTGGACACGACCAACTGGGAACTGAAGCCCAGCACGGGATGATCGGGTCTTTGCCTTAGCGCGGGCCTTGCCTCCGGTTTTGCCTCGTCCACTCATGATTTCAGTTGTTTTCTAAAGTCTCAACTTAGAAAGTGAGGAGCAAACACCGCAAACCCTCCTTTATATGTACACGGAGGAGGGAAAGGACTGATGCCCCACCAACCAGAAAAAGAGGCTTTCAGCAGTGCTGTGGAGGGGGAGCCCGCTCTCATTTTGGCGGACTTTTTCAAACGACTTCTGCCCAATAAGCAGCGGTGCTTCAGGCTTCTGTAGGCGGTGCTGAGCTCCAGGAAGAGCCGCTCACCAATCAGGACCCGGAGGTCTGAAGCAGCGTCACAGCTCCGCAGCCGCTCCGACACTTTAAGAGCAGCGTGTCTCCTCTTCTCAACACTATTTTCTCCTGATCAGAGAAACGAGACGCAATGGCAAGAACCAAGCAGACCGCCCGTAAATCTACCGGAGGCAAAGCCCCCAGGAAGCAGCTGGCCACCAAGGCTGCCCGTAAGAGCGCCCCGGCCACCGGTGGAGTCAAGAAGCCCCATCGTTACAGGCCCGGTACCGTGGCTCTCAGAGAGATCCGTCGTTATCAGAAATCCACCGAGCTGCTGATCCGCAAGCTGCCCTTCCAGCGTCTGGTCAGAGAAATCGCTCAGGACTTCAAGACCGATCTGCGCTTCCAGAGCTCCGCTGTCATGGCTCTGCAGGAGGCCAGCGAGGCTTACCTGGTCGGTCTGTTCGAGGACACCAACCTGTGCGCCATCCACGCCAAGAGGGTCACCATCATGCCCAAAGACATCCAGCTGGCTCGCCGCATCCGTGGAGAGAGAGCTTAAACGGTCTTCTCCTTCACAAACCACAACGGCTCTTTTCAGAGCCACCTCACTCTCCCTAAAGAGCTGCTTCCTCTGCTATCTCTACACCTCACTGCAATTTGGTGTATCATGTTAAAACAGTATAAAACATTGTAACATTGCCATCATACTGCAAAATTGTCAAAAATATCAGAGATAATATGAAGTTTGTATGCTTAATATTCCTGTCTGGTGTGTCTAGTCTCATATTGTGAGAAACACCTCCAGCCTCATTATGAATCTGCTGCATTTGAAAAACATAAGTCACTCTGCTGATGAAGCAGTGGAGGGCAGTGAGAAGATTTTCACTCAGCTGATCTGTCAGATATACAACCAGAGCCCAAGACCAGAGCAGAGTTCTTAAAATACTCATGAGATCATACTGGATCTAAACACAGCAAAATTGTCACAATTTAGTGAACCTACAGACTCATCCAGCATCAATATCCGTCCTCTGAGATACTTTGAGGATGTGACAGCAGCTGTGTCAGAGCTCAGAGATCAGCTGTTATTATTTGAGGGGAACAGAAAATCTGTCTACTCATCCAGACAGATTCATTGATTTTATTCAGGTCCTGAGTAAATCACTAGATGTTATTACTGGGAGGTGGAGGAGGAGTTTATGCAGCAGTCACATACAAGAATATCAATGTACATTTGGGCACAATGACAAATCTTGAGCTTTAGATCATGATGCTGACAGTTATACATTTTGGTTCAACAACATCTCAACTCCCGTCTCAGGTCCTGTTTCCTCCAGACTAGGAGTGTACCTGGATCACAGAGCAGGTATTCTGTCCTTCTACAGCGTCTCTGAAACCATGACTCTCCTCCACAGAGTCCAGACCACATTCACTCAGCCTCTCTATGCTCTGGTTTAATTATGTTATATAAACTCAAATAGACAGAAGTCTGTGTTGTTGTTCTCTTTGGTTTTCATTTGTTGTTTGGTTGATGTTTGAGTTTCTGTAAATGTCAGTTTCCTGTCTTTTTATTAATGGAGGCAATTTTAACCTTTAACTACATCTATCAGATGGAAATATAAACTTCTCTTTGTTCTAAATCTCAGTTTCATGTCTTCATTGATACATTTCTTGTTGTTCTCTTCAGCATCTTAAACAGAGAAAATAGCACATTATCCTTTATTTTATACACTTTGTTCTCATTACTCCGTTTGTAAAGAAAAGTGGTATACAAATGTAACTATCATGAACAATTAATAAGGAGATCATTTCCCATTCTTTATTATTATTGTGTGTTTGAATTGAATCTGAACATGAAGTCATTGAAGAGTCATCTAACTGACTTTACTGATTGGATCTTTCAACAAACTGAAGGCTTACATCTTTCAAATGGTGGACGACTGCTCTACCTCCTGAGCTACAGTCACCCCTCAAAGGGAGGGGAGGGTGGAATGAACTGTAATATTGGCGGTTCAATTTCCAGCTCCTCCAATCCACATGTCGATGTGTCCTTGGCAAGACGCTTAACTCCAAATTGCTCCCGTTGTTGTGCCAGCAGTGTATGAATGTGTGTGAATGGGTGAATGAGGCGTAGTGTAAAAAAACAACCCTCCCCCTACACTCTTCCACCCTCTTCCAGTACACCATTGCAATGGTCAGTCGGCAAAAAAAGTATTAAGAAAATATATTAAAAATTTAAAAAAATCTCTCATTTACATAAGTATTCAGGTATTATGTTGTGGCACTCCAAATTATTTATATATTACAGACTGACTGACTCACCTATATGACTAGTCATATAGGTGATTTTCATTCTTTGAGGCTGCAGCTACCATGGACCCTGTCCCACCCATAGACATACCATATTATATCAAGCAAAAAGCAAGTAAATAAAACACACTTGTATGGCAGTAATAAAAAACAAAGAAATAGAAGCAAAGTTTTCGGCAGTTTAACTTAACATTTGCCTTCCTAATGACTCTGTTCAGTTTCATATCAACATTTATCAACATTTTATTACCCTGAAAGTGTGTCTGCTGCAAGTTTACATAGAGATTGCATGGCAACTCACTGCAGGCTGCTTTTCAATCAATCAATCTTTATTTGTATAGCGCCAAATCACAACAAAGTTATCTCAAAGCTCTTTACACATAGAGCAGGTTCTACACTGAACTCTTCAGGTTTTAACTTTAAAGAGACCCAACATTCCCACATGAGCAACAGTGGCAAGAAAAAACTCCCTTTTAACAGGAAGAACCCTCAGAACCAGACTCAGAGTGGGAGAACATCTGCCTCGACCGGTTGGGGTCACTCTCCGTGTGTTCCCAGTGTAACCTGAGAGGCTTCACTATGTCCCTGGTTAGCAGGATGAAGGCGCTCTCTTGTATCCTTTATCAGTTTTCAGATTTCAGTTGTTGAGCTGTTGTGATTTTCACTTCATGAAGACATGTACAATACAGACCTAAGAAAAGTGCAGTCTCATCACTTTGTGAGCAGCTGTGGTCCTCACACATTTACTCCGTCTTTGCCAGCTTCAAAAATATGTAATATCACGTTGTGTCAGTTTGTTCAAATAATTTCATACTTTTCAGAATTAGCAGCTCAAATTGAGGTGTGTACAAATAATTTACATGTGTTATTATATTTACAGAATCAGTGCAGACAAGTGAAAACACCTCTAACCTGGACAGCAGACCCTCTACTGGTCCTGTTCACTATGTCAGTTTAAAAAAAAGACATTTAGATTGTATTAATATACATATGTTACATCAGCAGACCTGGCTGTGATTCTCTCTTCTGTTTCTCTGTATTAATGTGAAACGTTAACCCCATATTACACATGTAATTGTTTCAATGTAATTTACAGGGAACATTAAAGACAATGTAATACAAGGCCAGTAGATTTGAATCATTATTACATTCTTGGTTGGTGTGGTCTCTTATTAGCTTCAAATAAACCTTTAAATACATTTTATGCACAGAAGGAGGACTGTGGATTTAGTCCTCCATCACTTACACTGTAAGTACATTATGAAGGGACCTTCTGATGAACATCTTTTAGTGTTCATTTGAGCTCCTGACTGTTATTTTGACAGACTTGAAAAATTGGTTTAGTAGTTTCTGTTTACATGTGAAGTCATTTCTTCATTAAATTGTACACTAGAATAACTTTGTAGACCATTTCCATTGGTATTGTTTATCATCAAAAAGATAATAATAATTATTAGTATTTATAATGTTATTTTTTTTCATATTGTTTGTATCTGTCCTTTAACATTAAAAACTGGAAACCCATAAGTAACACATTTACTGATTTTCATTATTTAGTGATTTATTTAAAAAAATATATTTGATTAAAACAAAAGCTCACTACACATTACAGTAAACCTACATTATACTTAGTAACACATCTGAACACAGAAATGTGCTTGTCTTCAGTCATTCGTAAACTGTATTGTGATGTGATATGAGACATTTTTAATGTTTTCATGTCCAACAAGAACAATGAACTGTTTCTACACAACAGCACAATGTTAACTGTCAGGTTAACCCGCCAAATGTCACAGAAAAACACAATATGGAGGGAAAACAAAGAAAAAAGAAAAGATCATTCTGCTTTGGAACAGCTGCGTGGGAGGATCTGTTAAATCTGATCCCGCCCACAAAGACCGCGCCAACTGTCTTCTTTTAGGTCCGCAGACAAGCTCTAAATAGAGAGGCTGCACCCCATACCTCACATTCGTCTTTTAACTTGTTAAAAGAAGAGTAGTAAAAATGAGTGGAAGAGGCAAGGGAGGAAAGGGACTCGGAAAAGGAGGCGCCAAGCGTCACCGTAAAGTTCTCCGTGATAACATCCAGGGAATCACCAAGCCCGCCATCCGCCGTCTGGCTCGCCGCGGTGGTGTCAAGCGTATCTCCGGTCTGATCTACGAGGAGACCCGCGGTGTGTTGAAGGTCTTCCTGGAGAATGTCATCCGTGATGCCGTCACCTACACCGAGCACGCCAAGAGAAAGACCGTGACCGCCATGGATGTGGTTTATGCTCTCAAGAGGCAGGGACGCACCCTGTACGGTTTCGGAGGTTAAATCTGATCCTGACCCGCTGATAATCAAACACAAAGGCTCTTTTAAGAGCCGCCCACCTTCTCTAAGAGTTGTCCTGACGCATATTCACGATTTATATAGCTGGTTAAATCAGTTTTTTCTTTCAGTAAGATATGTCAACTTGTGAAATGTTAAATCTAAATATTTTGTGTATTTTTGTAGATTGTATTATAAATGTGGGGGCCTCTGTTAATAACTGTTATAGTTATGGTTTAGTAGCAACAATGAAACAGATTTATGTAAAGACCCCTTAACTCTATACAGATTCAGTATTAATCCTATGCCATTGTTAATGGATAACTTAGAAGACTGACATGGCTAAAGTAACATGTGCATATAAAGTTATATTTATATAACTGTGGAGCACATGTGTTTTTTGTCTTTAGAAAGTCTCAAGCTAAGCCTTACCTGTTCTTCTGCTGACATGTGCTCAAAGGTTTTGGGTCACCAGGCTTTTTTTTTTTTTTTTTTTTTTTTTTTTAAATACACAAACTCCACAAACAAGTTTATCCAGAGTTGATCAATACTTTGACAGTTATAAAACTGCCATGAATTCAGCCTAAAACCTAGTCAACAAAATAAAATGTCAAATAATCATTCACAATGGTTGGACACAATGTTCATGTTTCTCTCCATATTAATCATCTGATAATGTTTTAATCAAAAAGAAAGCTCAAAAAGTAACTTATACTGAACTAGGGGAAAAAACACAACAAATAAAACAGAAACAAAAATCATGAACTTACTGTAGAAATAAAAAGGAGCAAGGCCATCATTAAATATGATAAATGCAATCTATTCATCTTTGTGGTTTTCATGTACATTGTCCAGCAAATGGCAGCATTATAGCTAGACAACTTAAGTCCATAAATACCTAACCAGAACATGATCATCAATAACAAATAAAATGTCATTCACAAAATGATGCTTCTAATAAATGATGTGGATACAATAATTAAGTAGGTAAAGGTAAATAATAAACTGCTATAGCAGTCCACTCATGTCATGATATTGATATACCGTTGGCATATAACTTGAAAATCAAGTTGAACATTTATAAAATTACTTAGACTTTATGATTATGCTGTATCTGTTGTTTTAAGTGTGTCCCAACATCTTCACACCCACATTTGACCAAATTGACTCTTACCAATTTTCCAGATTTTTAGGCGTGTGCAAGAAATCTTTTTTGACTAACTAGTCAAAGAAAAACTTTGTTGTTAAAAGCTGCTGAATTCTCTGTGATGTTTTAATGAATTAAGTTGAAAGTTCAGACTCAGTTCTCTAGAAGCTTTGAATGAAATCCAGAAATGAAAACAGAAGAAAATAACAAAGTAAGGTAAAGTACAGGTGTTTTCACTGCACCACTGAGAGGAGTTCCACGTGGGTGTGCAGGGAGACAGTACACATCCTTCAACTGGGGATTGATTGAGATTATCTTAAACATGATCTGATTATTTTAATAACAGTCTGTGATTAATTTCCCTGATTCTCTGGCATGTCAGTTAAAGCTTAAAACAATAATTGCAATACTTTTTGGGGACATTTCTTTATTGTTGCTTCTAATGTAACATATGCAATAAATGTCTTTTTTATTGGAAGAGTTTGGTCTGTGGATGTTTGTCTTTTAACATTAAAAAAACTGGGAACCCATAAGTAACATTAATATAGTACAAAACAGTTATAACACAACCTGATTTTCATTATTTACTGATTTATTTATTTTTTATATTTTATTAAAACAAAACCTCACTAATCATTACATTAAACCTACATTATATTAAATTAAAGTTTGATGAAATAAAATCTATCCATAAATATTTTAATGTTTGATCATAGATCAGTAAAACATATCAGCTTGTGGAATGTTATATCTAAATGCAATGTTGTTTATTTTTCTATAGTTATCGATTGTTGTACAGAATATTATGAACAATGGATGCTCTTCCAAATGAGGTTGGCGCTCTTTCAGTAAAAAGGCGCTCAGATTGTTTCTCAAAGGTTGGGGCGGTGTCTTTTGCTGCGCATGCTCAGTCTCACTAATACGAAAACCAATCCTGTTCGAGCAACAGCGCAGTGTAATTTGCATCAGATGAACATTTAGAGGCTGGTTGAAGCTGTTGCAGTTATTCGTCTGTGGAAATCTGCGAAGATAACCATGCCCGATCCAGTCAAAGCACCCAAGAAAGGCTCCAAGAAGGCCGTGTCTAAGGCCACCAAGACCGGCAAGAAGAAGAGAAAGACAAGGAAGGAGAGCTATGCCATCTACGTGTACAAGGTACTGAAGCAGGTTCACCCTGATACCGGTATCTCCTCCAAGGCCATGGGCATCATGAACTCCTTTGTTGGTGACATCTTTGAGCGTATTGCTGGTGAGGCTTCCCGCCTTGCTCACTACAACAAACGCTCCACCATCACCTCCAGGGAGATCCAGACCGCTGTCCGCCTGCTCCTGCCCGGTGAGCTGGCCAAACACGCCGTGTCTGAGGGCACCAAGGCCGTCACCAAGTACACCAGCTCCAAGTAAACGTGCTGTTTGTACCAACAACTCAAAGGTCCTTTTCAGGACCACCCACTCCTTCAACTGAGAGCTTTATTCCTTTGTGAAATTTTAGACAAAGTGGTGATTGTATTATTTCTGATGCGAGAATGGATGTAGATAGTCGAAGTTTATTCCAACGTCTGTCAGTGAAGACGTTAACAAAGTGTATAAAGAAAAATCGAAACTAATTGTCAGGAATTAAACCAAGTACTAATATTTAATGTCTATTTATATTACAAAGTGAAAATGTAAGTCTCCCATTGACCACAGAAACCACTACCAGTCTGTGTGAAAAGATGTAATCAAGCATATTAGAACAACACAAAGAGTGGTTGATGTTGAATCCTACCCAGAGTCCATTGAACTGGATATTGTTACTATATAATTTGACCACAAGGTGTCGCTGCTGTTAGACTGAAGTTTACACGTTAACAGTTCAGAGCTGTTCCTGTTTTCAAAATGCCCTGCTTTGATGTTTACAATGTAGTAACTATATAATACATTGAGACTAAGTGACTTAAGTGTCTGCCTAAGACCTTTTTTCTCATTTAAGAAGCAAATGTTCACTTATCAGTTTAGAACATACAACAAATATGGATGTGATCAGACTTTCAAAATAAAGACCAGAGGAGCAATCTATAAAATGTCAAATCATTTTCAACATTAAAGTCTTAGCATTGTGAATATGTTTTGTCCATGTTAACTCTCGGATAATGCTTTAAGCAATAAGAAGGTTCACATGAACTTTTACAAGGGGACAAAACGGTATTGTCTGAAAGTGACATGACACTATCATAATAAGGACATCCCAAACAAATGTAATGTCAAGTCCAGAAGACAACTTCTGGTCATGTCACTTTGATTAATGTCAATTTGTCATAATCGAAACAACCCAAACAACGTCAACTTGTCATTACAAAAATCGAATGACACTTAATGACAACAGTCATAAATGTTTATGGCAGTTCATGACTGTCATGGCACTCTTATGATGATACCTTCAAGTAAAGTGACTAAAGTAAAAATGAGTAAGGCAATTATTAAATGTTATAAATGTAAGTATTTAACACATGACAATATATGGCAAGGTTTTATTCATCTTTGACATTGATTTCCATCAACTATTATACTATGGATAAATAATCAAAATAAACAGTAATATCATTTTCATAGTTTGAGGTTTAAGACAAAAAAATGAAGAGTAAAAAGCAAACATTAACAAGTCCAACAGTAAATACAAATATGTGAAGCAGAACTTCTTTGTAACTCAATTAAACACTAGCCAAGGGGCTATTCACACAACCTGGTAATTTATTTAAATTAAAAAGTAAGCATTACTAAGCAATTCATTAAGATACATTATATCTTCATAAGCCATCTTAAATTGACTTGAATTTTAGTGAAAACACAATTCCTTTTATATGTGTATATTAAACAGACCTTCATAGATTATAGCAGCTCAGCAGAGCGTCTGTAAAACATTATAGTACTCTAGATTTTATATCAAGTCATCAAGAGCTGAATACTCCGGGGAAAAAGAAAAAACAAAACACTATTTAACTTAAATACTGCAACAAGACAATCAAATGATGTTACAATTCACCAGTGATGCATTCATGATTCATTCTTACATTATAACTGATCCACTGTTTTCACATTACTGTAGAACCATGAATAATAACTAACACACAGACATGTTGCAGAGAACAGTGTTATGGACTATTTTTTATTAAAAATAATACTCAGAATAATAGAAGAAATATTTACAGCCACAGAGCAGCTCTGACAGGAAGTCTCACTGAACTGCTTCATCAGGCTGACCAGTGTGTTTGCTGCTACCACAAAAGCTTCATTTTATTACAAACTAATCACCAAAAGATGAAAGTTTTTACTTTCAGTCTGTGAACAAACATGTGAACCAGCTGAAAAACTGCTTTTGGTGGAGTTTGGATGTATTTTACAACATTTTAAGAGAGAAATGAGAGAGAAAAGCCGCTGAGCAGTGCTGTCCGCGGCGGTGAACAGGTGAGGTTTGTTTGCTCCACAAACTAAATGCAGAGAGCATCAGAGCTCTACATGACTTCTATATGAAGACAAACATGTCCGCTATCTGCTGTCTTCACTGTCAGCCTTCAACACTTCTCTCACACTTATTTTTTACTGTTTTCTCACTAGCAGAAAACACAAGTGTTAGACATTCACACTGCTCACAGGAGCCAGCAGCGGGACTGAGTCTACACGGTTCTCATGGTGTGTTTAAGTGCAGCCTCCTGCCTCGTACTCTACATCAGTCTACTCAGACTCTGAGATTCACGTAGAACTAATCCTCGACCAAACTATGGCAGAAGTAGCTCCAGCTCCCGCAGCCGCCCCGGCTAAGGCCCCCAAGAAGAAGGCAGCAGCAAAGCCCAAGAAGACTGGCCCCAGCGTCAGCGAGCTCATCGTTAAAGCTGTGTCCGCCTCCAAGGAGCGCAGCGGAGTGTCTCTGGCCGCCCTCAAGAAGGCTCTGGCTGCCGGAGGTTACGATGTGGACAAGAACAAGGCTCGCGTTAAGACCGCCGTCAAGAGTCTGGTGACCAAGGGGACTCTGGTCCAGACCAAGGGCACCGGGGCCTCCGGCTCTTTCAAGATGAGCAAGAAGGCTGAGGCCAAGCCCGCTAAGAAAGCCGCTCCTAAAGCCAAGAAGCCCGCCGCCAAGAAACCCGCAGCAGCTAAGAAGGCCAAGACAGCAGCCGCTAAGAAATCCCCCAAGAAGGTCAAGAAGCCCGCAGCGGCCAAGAAAGTAGCCAAGAGCCCCAAGAAGGCCGCTAAGAAGCCCGCCAAGAGCCCCAAAAAGGCCGCAAAGAGCCCCAAGAAAGTGGTGAAGAAGGCTCCAGCAGCCAAGAAAGCCCCCGCAAAGAAGGTGGCCAAGCCCAAGGCAAAGAAGGCAGCACCCAAGAAGAAGTAAACTCTCATCACTCTGAAGCCCTCAACCTGATCAAAGGCTCTTTTAAGAGCCACACACCTTTCTATAAAGAGCATCATCCTCAATGTGTTTTTATAATATAATTTATATAAATATATAATATATATAGTAGTTTCTCTTTGGTTCCCTTTTCTTTTTTTCTTTTAAAATAAAATATTTCTCAATAAAATATATTTATAGCCAGGATATCAGTTTGACAGGACATGTATATAGGTGAACTATAAAATGTAACTGTAAAAATTAACGTTGTAAACTGATATACTGGAAACAACTGAACACATTAAGTCTGAATATTATCGTGTTAAGAGGGCAAAAGTATGATGATTTAACCAGTTTATTGAATAGCAATAGCATAGAGTTTTATGGTCTTGTCAGCAATTGTACAGGTTAATTAAGTTATAATTATGATAATGATGTAGGCGTATAAAGTATGAATTGTAATGTAATTGTTAATGACTCATTGTTACGATCAACGTCACCATTATTTTTTTAATTTACGCAGTCTCATTCTAAAGTAAAATTAAACCGATAATAAAGTGCTCAAAGACTCTTTATAAAAGGTTAAAGACAGAAAATGGTAATAGGATAAAACAGTCTACAGGTTAAAAGCAAATTTACTAAGATCATGCTTTACATATAATGTAAGGGTTGTGTTTTCTCCTCTTAATTAACTATTATTGATGCCATTAAAGTAGTATTCATATTATGCAGATATAGTGTGTACTGAAATGATATTACCATATTATAAGTCTCAGCTTTGTCAGAGTTGTTGCGAAATCTGTAACCTCTTAACAATGGCTGCAGAAAACCTTTATTATCGTTCTAGATTGCATTGCCATAGTTAATAAATCGTGACCCTATAGTTTTAACACGAGGATATGAGCTCTTTATCAGAAGTGTGTGGCTCTTAAAAGAGCCTTTGTGTTGTTGAGGAACCGGGCCTTCGATTTACTTCTTGGCGGGTTTCTCAGTCTTCTTGGGCAGCAGCACAGCCTGGATGTTGGGCAGCACACCACCCTGAGCGATGGTCACTCCGCCCAGCAGCTTGTTAAGCTCCTCGTCGTTGCGGACAGCCAGCTGCAGGTGACGGGGGATGATCCTGGTCTTCTTGTTGTCGCGGGCAGCGTTTCCAGCCAGCTCCAGGATCTCAGCGGTCAGGTACTCGAGCACAGCCGCCAGATAGACGGGGGCACCGGCACCAACACGCTGAGCATAGTTGCCCTTCCTCAGATGCCTGTGGACACGACCGACTGGGAACTGGAGCCCAGCACGGGATGAGCGGGTCTTTGCCTTAGCGCGGGCCTTGCCTCCGGTTTTGCCTCGTCCACTCATGATTTCAGTTGTTTTCTAAAGTCTCAACTTAGAAAGTGTGGAGCATACATTGCAAACCCTCATTTATATGTACACTGAGGAAGGGAAGGACTGATGTCCCACCCACCGGAAAAGAGGCTTTCAGCAGCGCTGTGGAGGGGGAGCCGCTCTCATTTTGGCGGACTTTTTCAAACGACTTCTGGCCAATAAGCAGCGGAGCTTCAGGCTCCTGCAGGCGGTGCTGAGCGCCAGGAAGAGCCGCTCACCAATCAGGACCCGGAGGTCTGAAGCAGCGTCACAGCTCCGCAGCCGCTCCGACTCTTTAAGAGCAGCGTGTCTCCTCTTCTTAACACTATTTTCTTCTGATCAGGGAGACGAGAAGCAATGGCAAGAACCAAGCAGACCGCCCGTAAGTCTACCGGAGGCAAAGCCCCCAGGAAGCAGCTGGCCACCAAGGCTGCCCGTAAGAGCGCCCCGGCCACCGGTGGAGTGAAGAAGCCCCATCGTTACAGGCCCGGTACCGTGGCTCTCAGAGAGATCCGTCGTTACCAGAAATCCACCGAGCTGCTGATCCGCAAGCTGCCCTTCCAGCGTCTGGTCAGAGAAATCGCTCAGGATTTCAAAACTGACCTGCGCTTCCAGAGCTCCGCTGTCATGGCTCTGCAGGAGGCCAGCGAGGCTTACCTGGTCGGTCTGTTCGAGGACACCAACCTGTGCGCCATCCACGCCAAGAGGGTCACCATCATGCCCAAAGACATCCAGCTGGCTCGCCGCATACGTGGAGAGAGAGCTTAAATTGTCTTCTCCTTCACAAACCACAACGGCTCTTTTCAGAGCCACCTCACTCTCCCTACAGAGCTGCTTCCTCTGCTGTCTACACTATCAATATTTTATTACATTTCCACACACTTATTGTAATCTGTTATATACCTTTTTTGGTGCGATCAGCCTGCAAGTTCATAACTCAATTTTGTAATTAAGTTATGGCAATTTTAGTAATTAAACTGCTGGAAATAATATTTCCAGCAATATATTTTGGAACTTGGAAGAACTGTATTTTGGCCACATTACAATCATTTTAACTTAATTGTGGCTACAGAAATTACATATACATTACACCAGGTGATTATGGTTACATCACATTTTATCCCGCCTCACAGAAAGCTCTATGATGCTTTATTTCATCGATCATGTGAGTCAATGATTTGAGGAAAGGGTTCCCTCTGTTGGCCAGAGTCTCTTATTAACCTGCATAATAGAAGTGGAAGGGAAGAGTGAGGACCACAGCTACCATAACATTTCTTAAATGTGTGCAATGTAAGGTAAAAGAGATTAATCACTGTATTTAGATAATGAACATGTTTGTAGTCTGGTGAAACCTATCAAGAGTAATGTTAAATGTTACAAACTATATTTAAAGTAACAATAAGAACACATATTATATAGATGGTTTGCTAACATTGAGAAGAAAAAAAGAAAGCTCAATTCTTGAGAAAAAAAAAACATCTTTATTGATAACATAAAGCTTCAGATTGTTCACACATCCAATCAGTAAAATCAGTTAAATGACTATGAAATGACATCTATCTATCTGAGTTGACAGAACTCAGCTGTGTCACCAACATAATTAAACCTAAATCCAGCATAGAGAGGCTGAGTGAATGTGGTCTGGACTCTGTGGAGGAGAGTCATGGTTTCAGAGACGCTGTAGAAGGACAGAATACCTGCTCTGTGATCCAGGTACACTCCGACTCTGGAGGAATGAGGACCTGAGATTGCTGTTGAGATGTTGTTGAACCAAAATTTATAACCGTTAATGTCACAATCTAAAGCCCAAGATTTGTCATTGTTCCCAAATTTACATTCATTTGAGCGTCCTGCTCTGCTGATATTCTTGTATGCGACTGCTACATAACCTCCTCCTCCTCTCCACTCCACCTCCCAGTAACAACGTCCAGTCAGACTCTCTCTACTCAGGACCTGATAACATCCAGTGAATCTATCTGGGTGACTAGAATAAGACTGTTTATGATTCATTAGTTTTGCTTTTCTGTTCCCCTCAGATAATAACAGCTGTGTGTGTGCTGTGTTTGGATCCAGAGTGATTTCACATGAATATTTAAATATTTCATCTCTGGTCTTTGACTCTGTTTGCGATAGTAAAATGTCCACTTCTGTAACTATCAGTGAGATGTTTGTCATTTCCTTGTCATATTTGTCCCTCAGAATGTCCTGTAGTAGATCTCTGAGCTCTGACACAGATGCTGTCACATCCTCAAAGTATCTCAGAGGACGGATATAGATGCTGGATGAGTCTGTAGGTTCACTGAGTTGTGACACTGAGGGGTAGTTGTGTAGAAACTGGTTGTGATCCTCTGTGTGTGAGAACTGCTTCAGTTCAGCATCTTTCCTCTTCAGCTCAGTGATCTCCTGCTGCAGCTTCTCCTGAAGCTCTTTGACTCGACTCACTTCAGTTTCCTGCTGGGATCTGATCTGCTGCTTCACATCAGAGCTTCTTTTCTGGAGGAGACGGATCAGTTCAGTGAAGATCTTCTCACTGTCCTCCACTGCTTTATCAGCAGAGCAACTGACGGCCTCCACCTCCTGTTGAAGCAGCTTCACATCTTTCTCTCTGTCCTGGATTCTCTGCTGGATGTTTTGTTGACTCACCTCGAGCTCTCTTTGCCTCTCTTTTATTTCTGCTGCAGCTGAGACTGTGTCGTGGCCTTTATGTTCCTCCACAGAGCAGAGATAACAGATAATCTGCTGATCAGTACGACAGAACATCTTCATGACCTCATCATGACAAGAGCAGATGTTCTCCTGGAGCTTCTTGGAGGGGTCGACCAGCTTGTGTTTCCTTAACGGAGTTACATCATAGTGAGGCTGGAGGTGTTTTTCACAGTAAGAAGCCAGACATGTCAGACAGGACTTGAGGGCCTTCAGCTTCCTCCCAGGACAGAAATCACAGGCCACATCTTCAGGTCCAGCATAGCAGTGATCAGCAGCAGCAGTTTGGAGTCCAGTCTTCTTCAGGTCCTCCATTAAATCAGCTAACATGGTGCTTTTTACCAGGACAGGCCTCGGTGTGGAGGTCTGTCTGCACTGAGGGCAGCTGTAGATTTCATTCTCATCCTCTCCATCCCAGAAGTCGTTAATACAGCTCATGCAGTAGCTGTGTCCACAGGGAGTAGTCACTGGAATCTTCATTAAATCCAAACAGATGGAACAGCAGAATTTAGCTCCGTCCAACTGAGCTCCTTGTTGTGCCATTTTACCTCTCAGTAACAATGCCTGTGTGAGTTTCGCTTTACTCAAGAAGTGAAACTAGATTGAGATCTGATCTAAACAGCCTGTGTTGTTTCAGTAAATGTTTGCTGACAGTTCACCACATGTTGGCTCCACCCATCATAAACTGTAGATCTAAAGGGGAAGGAACAAGGAAATATGTGGACAGAGTGGAACTTTTTGTGTTTGAAAAGCTGTGACTCACTCCAGGAAGAGTAACAGTTTTAAAGAGATACTGTGTGTTTAACCCTTTTTGAACATTTCAAACACAACAGATAAAGAATGACACACTATTGCAAAATACTGAATTTTTCAAAATCTGATCAAATTATGTTAGCTTTACTCCAGTAGATCTACAAAATAATAATAATAATAATAATAATAATAATAATAATAATAATAATAATGACTTAACATACCAGTACAGGGTCTACATTTTATTGATCAGTGTCAAGACATTTTTTTTACACAAAAGCATCTTTGTAAAGAGACTTTTCTCATAAAAACCCATACACACCACAGCAAATTGAACTTCAGTAGCTGATAGCACAAGCAAAAATCTGTGCAAAAGTAAACAGGCACATCTTTTAACCATTTTCTTTTAACATAACCAAAACAAAATCAAAAGAAAAGTAACAATTTCTGCATTTTATTCAACTTCAAATATGTATTCCTTATGACCTGCAGCAATTTCATACTAACTTGCTGTCACCCTTAAACATGTTCAGCAAAACTGTAGACAAACTGAGTTGGGGAGCTTAAACCTCTACTACATCCCTGGTTAGCAGGATGAGAAGCCCTCTTGTGTTCATTGGTTTTCAGCTGTTAATCTGCTGTGATGTTCACTGCAGGAAACCATATACAAACTTTGACTGGACCTTCATCGGCTTCTAATAACAAGTAAAGCAAGATTCAGTTTAGTCTGTAATATCACTCCATGCCATTTTATTCACTGCCTGATCAAACCAGAAAGATATACGGATGCTGCTTTCAAGTCAAATGGGCAAAGACTATATAAACACCCTGCCAGAACCCAGAGGTGGAGGAGGTTTGTCGTATAGTTTGTCTTTTCAGGGCGTTTTAGACAGATCTGAAACTTCGATGAACATTCTTGGTTCAGTGAAGGCAACCATAAAACATCTTCACTAGGTTACTCTCAGACTAAATATGTGAATTTTGGACCAATGAGAACAAATTTCCATCTATGAAGTGACTGAAAAATACATATTTATCGATCAATAAAATAAAATCAATTTTAAAAAGCTTATTAGGTGATGCACATGAGGACGAAATTATGTCAAAATCACATTTAATGGGCGGCGAATGTTCAATATCCTAAGAAAGAAACGTCTCAGTTCAGAATGCAGAATTAGCTGTTAGCATGTAGTGATCTTGTCAGAGCCTCTTGATTTTAAAAAGGTGGTTGGTATTTTGTAGTTTTGCCCAGAAACACGTGAGACAGCTCATACTGTGTTTAATGAATTGTCCGAGCGCTTATCAGGCTGTATGATCAATAGTTTGTTGATCAGTTTGTGATCTGGTGACAGCTGAAAAATGTGGAAATGGTGTTCAGAGTATATTTCAAGATCTATGAATCTATGAGTTAAGCTTTGATTGTCTGCATGCACAGTGTTCTGTATATTTTGATGGTAAACTGGACGGTATTCTTACAAATATAGTATGTAGAATGATTGAATGGAAGTTCTGTGCTCTTAACTTGTGCTGCAGACAAAAGGCAGGAATTAAATATAGGCTTAGAAACTTTTTTCAATCATGTGAGGAGAGCTTCAGTGGTTTTTGAACTCATTACCAGATGATGGTTTTGAACACTCATGTCATTTCTCACTGCCTGCAGGGCTACTTTTGTGCAGTCTGTTAGATTTATCACTGCTACAAGACACCAGGGCCAATGCGATCTCAGTATTTTATGGATTTTCTGGAAGTTGCTTAATTGCTCAATAGTGAAAATGTTTAAATATAAGCTATCCTGACACTGTAGCGACAAATTTATTCCAGCTGTTATGTGGACATTCTTGATTTTTTCTAAACAACCACAACTATTAACTAAAAGAGATCCCTGCATGTCTGAGAAAAATCTGAGTGGGTCTGAAATAACCTAAAACTTTGACCTCAAATTATTGTGACCTAGCTAGTTGGCAGCTTGGAGATTAAAGATTATCAAATGGTTGCAAAAAAACCCCTCCCAGCCCCAACAACATTTTTTAGCATCTAGAGAGTCATTTAATAAACCCAATACAACCAGTTGGTACCATTAGCTGTAATCTAGTTTGTTAATTTGCAGTAAACAGGACTTATTGGTCCTGATGACTACCAGTTTTAGCACATTAGCAGCAAATTAATAAAAACAGCTGTACAAAAGATAATCAGTAGACTCCTGTTGAGTATCTAAGGTCATAGGGTAAGGGGTTGCTGAGGCTTCAGCAGTCGGACTCGGCCATTCTCTCAGGCCGGGCTGATTGACAGGTGCTGGGCGGGGTGAAGACGTTGGGGTCGCTGATGCCGAGTTGGAGGTTGAAGAAGCGGGTGGAGGTGGTGACACTGCTGTTCCTGGTGTAGGTCTCCTGCACTGGGTAGCAGTCCTTCAGTGTGTAAATACCAACCCAGGTCTCATCTAGTGGAGAGACGAATGTAACATTAACGCTGATATATTACAGAAAAACTGAAGGGGTTTTACTCCATCAGCTGCTCTTTAAACTAGCTGAAATCTGATAAAACATGTCCGGTATTAAGAGAGGGGACCTCGCTGGAAGGAGCGCAGGATTAACATGTGAACTTAAAGTGAACTTAATAAGCTCATTAATTGATTAAATGTACATTTCTAAAGAATAAACACCATGTGAGCGTGATATCAACCAACCAGAATACATTGTAAAGTAGTTTTTTTTTACACATGGTCTCACTGTAAAACAGGGCCTTAAGATGAGATAAAATGCACATAAGGCATTCTCCATTTAATTTTATATTAATGAACTAAATTACCACAAATTAAGTGCCACAAAATGTGCACATGCCAAACCAGTGCTGGTTATCCAGCCTTGACTGGAATTAATTAATTGATTAATTGATCAGTTGTTTGGTGTATAAAATGCAGAAAATTGTGCTGAGATGACAACGTTTCCCAAACTCCAAGGTTACTGTCATAGAAGACCACAGAAGCCAGAAAATATTCACATCTGAGATGCTAGAATCAGATAATTTGGACATTTTCTTCTTAAAAAATTACTCAAAATTATTTATTGATTAATTTATCTCCTAATAACTAATAAATGAATTGACTAATCCTTGCAGCTCTAGTCTACGTCTTAGTATATTAGCACATAAAAAACATACCTCCATGCACAAAGCCATTGCATTAAAAGACAGACTTACGTTGGCGTGCCGGCTTCCTGTCTGACCACTCCTGAACCTCCACGTTGTCTCCGGGGCCTCCGATGATGTACTGGTCCTCAAAGGTGGAGTTGTTTGGAATGTCGAAGGGATCCCAGGCATCTGTCAGAGCGATCTTTGAGCACTCCTTGGTCTTCTGGTTAATCTGGAACATCACCATACTCTGGTACAAGTAGATGTATTCAAAGAACCTGAAGCAGATGGAGAGAAGGCAATAAAGCAAAGAGGGTGATATATATCACATATTCTGTATATAGTACATTGAAGTACAATATAGTACAGTACAGTACAGTATAGTACAGCATAGCAAAGCATAGCATAGTACAGTGTAGTACAGTGCAATGCAGAATAATATAGTACAATACAGTACAGTATAGTATAGTATATTATAGTACAGTACAGTACATTATAGTATAGTACAATACAGTACAGTATAGTACTGCAGAGCATAGCATAGCATAGTATAGTAGAGTATAGTACAGTGTAGTAAAGTGCAATGCAGAATAATATAGTACAGTACAGTACAGTATATAGGACAATACAGTACAGTATAGTATAGTATATTATAGTACAGTACATTATAGTATAGTACAATACAGTACAGTATAGTACTGCAGAGCATAGCATAGCATAGTATAGTAGAGTATAGTACAGTGTAGTACAGTGCAATGCAGAATAATATAGTACAGTACAGTACAGTATATAGGACAATACAGTACAGTATAGTATAGTATATTATAGTACAGTACATTATAGTATAGTACAATACAGTACAGTATAGTACTGCATAGCATAGCATAGTATAGTAGAGTATAGTATAGTACAGTATAGTAAAGTGCAATGCAGTATAGTATAGTACAATACAGTACAGTACAGTACAGTACAGTATAGTATACAGCGTAATACAGCACAGTATAGTACAGTATAGTATAGTGTAGTATGGTATAGTATAGTATAATATAGTACAATATAGTATATTGTACTTTGTGTTGTGTAAAACGTGACGCAGAACTAAAGCCACAAACTCCAAACCAACAAATCAAAGGCTATCAACAGGATTTGTTGTTGTTTACCAGTCAGAGATTATTTCTGAACTCAGTCCTGGCAGAGACTCTGTTTGTTTATTCAGCAACTCTGCTGCAGCCAAGACACCTCAGTGTGTAGCTAACAGAGTACTGCAGGGATATTACAAGCTATTACAGTCAATTATTACATTTTATAGTATGTATTTGTTCTTACTTAAAATGTAAATGGTGCTATAAATAAAATCTAATATATATGTAAAATACTCAACATTATATCAAATACAACGACAACAATAATAATAAGGGTTGAACTTTTCAAGAGGGCACCCTTTATAAAGAGTTTATAAATGCTTTATTAATGGTTGTTAAACATTTATAAATGCTGTATGAATATTTTATAAGACATTACTGAAAATTACATCCAGTTGACGTATTGGAAAATATAACCACTCTCCAATTTCTTAGAGCCCAAGCTGATATCTTCAAAGGTCTTGTTTTGTCTGATCAAAAGTCAAAAATCCAAAGATATTCAGTTTTGTGAGACACACAAAAGTTTCAAAGATTAATAACTGAGAAGATGCAAGCAGCCAATGTTTGACAATGAGAAAAAATATTAATCAATTGTAAAAATACTTAGCGACTCATTTTCCCTCAATCGATTAATCACTGCAGCTCTACTTCCTATATAAATACTTAATAAAGGCTTTAAGGAAATAATTTATGAGATATAAGCCATAATAAAAACACATTTTGGAACCTTCTGGATTGTGGAAAAATAATGTGGCTGTTTTCTATTCTTTATTCTTGTTAATAATGTAATTATAAATATTGCCAATTACTAAATGCTTAATGATTTGCTAATATTTTGATTTTTTGGCCGTTTTCCAGAAAGTAGGCTAAGTGGTCACCTTCACCTCCAATCTGTCAACTGGACAATTTGGCAGATTCTCAGTAATGGCTTATAAAGGATCCAGAAAGCATTTGTGAATGACTTAGTAACCATTAGTAATGCCTTTATAAAGTCTTGATAAAGGGTTTGTTAGAAAGTGGAACCATGTTGTTGTTGTTGTTGTTGTTGTTGTTGTTGTTGTTGTTGTTTCCTCCAGCATCATTATTTATTATTTATTTCACCACAGTAAATCTGGGTGTAACGTGCAGACACAGGCCCGGTACTCTCACCTCTGGCACGGCGTATGTTTCTTGTTCTGCTGCAGGACTCGGATCCTCTGGTTCTGGCTGTCATAGGAGACGGCGGCTCGGTTGTTCCTCCCGGTGCTGTGATCGTACAGCACCCACCTGCCCTCCCACTGCAGCGGGGCGAGGCAGGGCCCGGCGGCCGGGAGGGAGACATCCAACCTGTGGAGGCCGAGAGCAGAAGCCCCGGCCACGGCCAGGAGCATTAGGAAGAACCGGTGCATGGCGTCTGGATATACCGGAGTCCTGTTAACCGGTCCGGTTGTAATTGTTGTTGATAACGGGCCGCACCTGCTGCAGACAAGCGACCCTCACACTGGCAAAGGTTTCCGGTTCTGGGTTTCAAAATAAAAGCTTGGATAAAGTGGATTAGGGTAATGTGCGACATTGACTAATGCGGGACATTGAAGCTCCAGTGCATGTATCTCTTTTTCTATTCAATTATTAACTGTCAACATACAGGCTACTAATTGTTTAACTTATCTGACGAAGAAAGCAATAAATCTGTACTACATTTACAGATCCCATTTCCCCGCCTTATAATTTACACTGTTGCTATATATTGTAGTATGCATATAACTTACACATTTCTTAGTTTTCCATTTCTTCATGAACGTATAAGAGCTCTTATAATATAGTACTTCTTTTTATAGAACATAATAGAATAGAATAGAATAGAATATATACTTTATTGTCATTGTACTGATAAAACAATACAACAAAACTTGGTTCAGCAGCATTCCAAAAATAGCAGCAAAAATGAGAATCACTAAGTGTACTAAAAAAAATGTCTTTAAAATATTATGATAAATAATCGTTGTCATATAAAATAGTCAATAAATAATTCAGTAACAGAAAAATAGAGAATATTGCTTTATTTCTTTTTGGGTGTGATTCTTCCTTTCTGCCACTAGATGGCGGCGTGCTGCGCCTGCGCGGAGTGACCACTTCCGGACGTCGCTATCCAGCATGGTGGTGAAGACACAACGTGGGGAAGAAGAGTCGTCGTTAAACGTGGTAGATAGCGAAACAACAATGGAGAAGTTTAGTTTAGCGCTCGATTCCAGCGACGATGAAGCGCCAGAAGAGGTAACATTTGAGGACTCCAAAGCTGTAGCTTTACGGAGCATGAAAGAAGCGCTCGACACTGCAAGAAGGTAGACGACGACGACACTAACCAAACTCCATTTAAAATACTCTGAGTTCAGGTGTGTTTGTGATAATGAAAGAAAGAAGGAACAAATCCAATGTAACGAGTTACTCATCATATATTCTGATTTATACGGTAGCATTCTTCTTATCGGCATGCTTTTTGAGCCTTGAACAGCTCTTTATATTACAAAATAATGTAATGAGTAACTAAAAATGGTCTACAACACCGCCTGCTGTCTACAACTGTCGACATTTGCTTTGTAATTAGGCGCTGTTTTGAGGGAATATATCAATGCCGATATAAATAGTGTCTCCCAATAATTCAGAATTTGTTAATTCATATTTTTTTAGACCTGCAACTTCGTGTCTGACAGTATTTTCTGAGAAAAAAAATGACTTCTGCCTCAAAGTCACAAACATTTAACATTAGAGGACAGGTTCAAAATGTTTCAAGTCTGTCTCAAAAACAACAGTCAGGAACTTAAATGAAAATGTTAACTGGTTTTTCTTGCTGTAATCATTCATCCTGTTCATACTGATTAATTAGAAGATCCCTTCATAATGTACTTACAATGTAAGTAATGGGGGACAGAATTCATAGTCCTCCTGTGTTACTTAAAAGTTTATCTGAACCTTCAGTCGTCCAACATATGTCAAATCAAGTCTGTTTCAACGTTACAGCGTTTCTAGTACCAAAGTCTCTCTTTTTGTTACTATACTTCCATCACAGCTCAATAAAGAAACACTGAGAGGGAATTTGATGCAAAAAAAGACTGATCATCTACTTTTAAAAGATTGGGTGGACACGCTGTGGATTTTGTCCTTAATCACTTTACATTGAGAGCACATTTGAATATATTTTAATCGTCAGTATGAACAAGAGGAATTATCACAGAGAGGAAAACCTCTTCTACTGTTCATATAGACACCTGCCTGCTAGTTAAAGTCAGACTGAAACAATAGAAATCTGTCCCTTTTAAACTGGGATAAAACTCATATGAGATAACATTTCATGTGTTTGCGTCTCATCAATGAAGCTAACAAAGTATTTTTCACGTTTGCAGAGAGAAGGAGCTGCTGAAAGAGAAGAGAAGGAAGAAACAGGAGCTGTTTCAAGAACAGAAGGTTTGTTTGTGTCTATTATAACATGTAGTAAGACTGTTTTAAAGGCGTCCTGGTTACTGTGTTACATCTCAGTCCATATATTAGTTTGGTGTTGTTCATTGCCACAACATAATGATAACAAAACTGCTTTCACTTATTTCAACCATCAACGGGCTATTGCAGTCTCAGTTGGACTTTTAGTAACCACTTTGAGTAGATCAATATCTAACATTGAAGTTATTGTAATTTCTGCCCATTTAATCAGCGATTCCAGACATTTGGAATTTAAGTTCAGGTGTCCGCACAGTTGCACAAAGTCTAATAGTTATTTTCATTATTGATTAATGTGTTGATTGTTTCCTTCATTAAGAGTATTATGTGCAGTACATCAGATAACAGTTGTAAAATGTCCCAGAGGCCAACGTGCGACAAGAAAAGCAGCACATTTTCAGATTATAGAAGCTGGAATCTACAAATAATTCTTCCATTTTCAAACAATCCAAATTGACTGACTTTTTTTCTGCTGTTTCCCACAGAAAAGGAAACTCCTACCGGCTGAAGTTTTGGAGGAAATTGATTCGGCTCCTTTAAAGTAAGTTTACTTGTTGGACTCATTCTGCAACATTTTCTCCTCCGTCTCCACTCAGTGAACACAAACTCACTCTTTCATTCTGCGTTACAGGAAGCAGAAAGAGTCTGAAGATGGAGGTAAATAAACTTTTTGTCCTTTTGTTGGGGTTTAAAACTTTTAGCTGATGCTGTTGTCCAGAACTACAAACATGGCTGCTGTTTTTATTTCACTCAGATGAAGATGAGGAGCAGCAGGAGGACGAAGAGGAAATGGAGGGAGAAGATGAGAAGAAGAAAAAGAAATTGGCACATACTAGAAAGTATGTAAATAAACGTTCTTTCCTTGGTGCAAAATATGCCCAAATCTAGTTCAAGTTCATTCTTAATCTTGTGAATATTTTAACAAAATTTAAAAAGAAAAACTTACTTTGAAGCCCACTTACTAGCATTTTGCTGAGCTTTCACTGAGGAAGCTGGTGAGATGCTACAACAAATTAATAATTGCTTTTTTCTTTGTCTTATATTGTAGTAAATTGAACATTCTTACATTTTTGACTGTTGAAAGGTGAAGAACGATCAGTGGTTAATCAAAAAGATCAATTGATAATGAAAATAATGGTTAGTTGCAGCCCTGTTTTAAATGTATAGTTTCTTTTAAGGGTTTTACAACCTGAAGATTAACTATCAACAGTCAAGTCTCTGCCTGTTTATGTTTCCTACCTTGTTGGACTTCATAGGTTTATGAGTAAATAGAGTAAATTTCATTATGTGGCCAAAAGATTGTGGACACTCGTGTGCACTTTTGGTCTGAGGCTATTTTCCAGTGTTTGGTTCAAGCACTTTTAGCTCCAATGAAGGTGAATTTTAATGCTACTTGAACAACTCTCTACTTTAAACATGTTCAACAAGCACATATAGGTGTAATGTTCAGGTATATTGTGCTTTAGAATAACTGATAGAAAGATAAGAACCAAAAGTTGGAAGGCCGTTAATTAAAGCTGGTTGGTATGAGTATTTAATGTGAATAAAACCCCTGCAGGCTACACTCTGTGGCAGTAGTCTATTCAGACAATGATCTGCCTCAATTTGAGCTTTGCTACAGTGACGTGCCGCCTCGTCCCGCTGAGGTGTCCGCTGTCCAGTGGACTCTCACTGCGGAGACGACGGCTACATTAACAGCTTTCAGTCTGAATTTCAACCAGTCGTCCAACTTTATTTAATGTATTAACGTTTTGTGTCTTTGGTTCCCGTCTGTCAGTCTTAAGGGAAACTACACAGTGACGACAGCGACAGAGCGATCGGCGGCCTCCTTCCAGCAGCAGATGGCCGAAGACTTCATCAAGTCCAGACTGTACGGACCAGGAAGCTGCCGGACCACAAGTAAGAGAACGACGGTGGAATGAGGCTTCCTAGATAATAGTATTTGATTTAAGAGACATCTAATCTGATCTAGATTAACATTGAGGAGGAAATACTACAAGGAAAACTAACACATATAATCAAAGTTCACAACTCTTGGATAGTACATTGAAATTTTATCAAAATCTGCTGCAGGATTCAGGCGTGATTATCCTCATTGTGTTGTTTCATTTCAAAATTTCCTTAAATGACATAGACATACTGAACATAGAAACACAGGACTGTCTCAGATAATGTAATAATCATACAGGTTTATATTGTGATCAACAGTTTCGGTCTACAGATCTGCACACAGTTTAAATACAGAACTACAGAGCTGCACATGTGGATTCATCCGCTGCTGAAAATAGTCCCCAATTAGAGTTAGATGTCCTGTTTCAGTAACATTTGCTAAAAACTTAAATGTCACAACTAAAGAAAGAGAATAAACCACAGAAAGCAGAATAATTAATGTGCAGAGTTTATTTTGAAAATCTCTCTGAGCTCACCTTAAACCTGGATGCACCTGAAGGATTTATGACATCACAACTAGTTTGGAGCAGGGTTATTATAGTTCACTAAAACTAAAACTAGCAGTGAAGAAATAATTGAGTTAACTGAAATTTGAAAAAAAAGAGAAATGAATGAAAACTAAATAAAAACTACAATGAACAATGCAAAACTAAAATTATAATGAATTGCAGACAAAATCAGCTTAGTTTTAGTTTTTCTTTTCATTTTCTCCATTTTTATTGTGTTCAGTTTGACTTCTTGAGATAACGGGCTAGTACCAAAATAGGGAGACCACATTTGACCTCAGTGTCAGCATTATTTCATCCTTGACAGCTTCTACTAATCAATGCTTTCCTCCTAATACCTAAAAAACTAAGACTAAAACTAAATAAAAACTACTTAATCACTTGTTAAACTCACTAAAACTAAGCAGAAATTTAAAAAAAAAGAAAAGAAAAACTAAATAAAAATGAAAAACTAATGAAAATGTCAAAACTATGATAACCCGGGTTTGGAGCCAGTTGTACTTCCAGGGTGATGAGGAAACTTGAAACTTCAGTTAGTAAACCTTTAGTGAATTTGAGTGGAGACCTCTGGTGGCGGTGTATGAAATAACAGGACTCCGTATAACCAACAGTCTGAAATGCCGCTACTGACCCCTGCCGGCGGAAATGTGCATTACAACTATTTTTTAAAGTCACTGCACTTGTTTTAGTTTCCACTCATCGATTTTTATGATGGAAGTATTGATATTTTAAACATAAACTTATAGCCTCTTGTGTTTGGATTAAGATTTTGAAACGTTATTGACTTTATTTTAATGATTATATATTGTATTGTGTTATATTCCTATTTAATTTATTTTATTCCCTCATCAATTTTATTTTTTTCTACATATATTTGATCTAGTTTTTATTTCACTGAATTGCACTAAACTGTATAAAAAGTGCTATACAAATATAGACTGATTGATATAGAAATTACTGAGCCTTTTTAAACATGAAACTACATATTTGTGAGAAATTAGTAGAGTTACATCTCTAGAAGGAGTATAAAGAGATGGACTTACATTGTTTGTTTTTTTTCCTTTTTAATGGAATTTATTTACAAAAAGAAAAATATATTGTTTTTGCACTTTTGCAGAAACTTTAACCTTCTTCTGTTAAAGTTGTTTGTTCTCAATGTTTAATATAATAAAACCCCTGCAGGCTACACTCTGTGGCAGTAGTCTATTCAGACAATGATCTGCCTCAATTTGAGCTTTGCTACATTGACGTGCCGCCTCGTCCCGCTGAGGTGTCCGCTGTCCAGTGGACTCTCGCTGCGGAGACGACGGCTACATTAACAGCTTTCATTCTGAATATTTAACCAATCGTCCAACGTTATTTAATGTATTAACTCTTTGTGTGTCTCTTTGCTTTTAGGTAACGAGCTGCTCTCCCTCCAGAACAAGAAGGGCAGGAATAAAAGTGCAGCAGTGCAGTTCGTTAAGAAAGACTGGGGTAAGTTTGACTGTGGATACTGGATTTATATAATCTGTCATTACCTTTCAGGTGGTGGTTGGGTGTGTGTGTGTGTCCAAAGTCTGTTCAACAAGCACATGTGGGTGTAATGTTCAGGTATATTGTGCTTTAGAATAACTGATAGAAAGATAAGAACTAAAAGTCGGAAGGCCATTAATTAAAGCTGGTTGGTATGACTATTTAATGTGAATAAAACCCCTGCAGGCTACACTCTGTGGCAGTAGTCTATTCAGACAATGATCTGCCTCAATTTGAGCTTTGCTACAGTGACGTGCCGCCTCGTCCCGCTGAGGTGTCCGCTGTCCAGTGGACTCTCACTGCGGAGACGACGGCTACATTAACAGCTTTCAGTCTGAATTTCAACCAGCGATCATGATTTAAGTCTCTGGAGAGTAGTTCTGTGTATGCATGAGTTTAGTTTTAACCTGTTTTTGTTTGCTAATCTAAACAGAAAAGGTAGCTGGGAGTTAAAAAATTGTCTCAGGACAGTTTGCAGGATTTTCGAGGCTCTTTGTGACCCTACATATGTTGGCTGATGGGTAACAAGACACATCTGAGGTTATTTAGAAACTGCATTGGTTTTTTTATGCCATTGTTTTTAGCCACAGACACATTTATGTTTCAATCGAGCATCACTAATCGCTCTCTCATATCTTCCGTTTGATCTTACAGCCTCTAAGGAAAAAGCCAAAGCCGAGAAGTTGAAGAAAAGGTGGCTCCACAAGCAGCAGCTTCCTTCCTCCTGACCGGAAGTCTCGAAAAGCCTCCACCCGACCCGGGCCAGCGGAGCTCCTCTGCAGTGGACTGAGCAGCAGCCGCTCACTCTGGCTTTACATGGACACCAGTCAGGACTGAGCGTCAAAAACTCTGAGCCAGGACACACTTACATCAAACTGAATCCCTCACGTCATTAAAGAGATTGAGGAGGAAAATGTGCATCTGAGGGTCACAGTAAAAATCCTGTTTTATAAAAAGCTCTTTTCCACTTTAGGAAACTGAACAACCTGTTCGCTGAGACTTCTCATAATCTGACTGTTCTAAGGTTGTGTTTTATGTTTCCAGTATATTCTACATAGTGGTAGGTTTGTGGCACACATCATTAAAAGGAGACAGCAGGACACAACACTTCATTGCCGTCATTTGAGGGGCTGATGGTAGAAGATGTGGAGCTGATATTTGTATTGATTCCTGTTTATGAAATACAACTTTAAAGACTTTAAAACTGAAAATCCAGTTGTTTCTTAAAGCCTTTTTGTAGAGTATCAGTTTGCTCCACTGTGTTACATGTTGATCCTTTATGTTTCTCAGTCATTCAGGATTTTGCTGAGTTTTCAGTTGTTCTCAAAAGCATCAATGCAGTTTGCAGTGTTTTATGTGGTCATTTGTTGCAGGAAGATTTCTAAGCAAAAGAAAGTAAAAGATTTAAAAACTGCTACCAATGAATAGTCGTATTTATTCACGTCCATTGTGCTGTAATTATACATTTTCCTGGATGGACTGGTTTCTATATTTCATCAATTTTTCTATACTGCTTATTCTTTACAGCAGGCATGTCCAAACTGTTCCATAAAGGAGCTGTATGCCTGCAGGTTTTTGGTTCCAAGCAATGAAGAGCACAACATTTGACCAATTAACTGTTTGAAGGCTGAGTTCAGCCGATTAAATGAGTTAAGCCTGTTGTGCTCCTGCTTCGTTGGAGTGAAAACCTGCAGCCACATAATGGACCTTTATGGAATAGTTCGGACATGCCTGCTCTAGAGGGTTGCAGAGGGCCGGGAGCCAATCTGGGCAGGTCAGCAGTCCATCACAAGGTTAACTACGGGCAATTTACCATCACCAAGTAACCAAACCTTCATGTTTTTGGAGAAATATGCAAACTCCACACAGCCAACTGGTGGGTTCGAACCTTTTTGCTGTTTCCCACCACTAATCGCCAGTCACAAACCATTAAACTGGTATTATCAGTGCTGTAGTCTCAAACTGTTGGCCCATAAAACAACTTCACAAAGCCTCCCAAACCTGCTTATATTTATGATTGATCCAACTCACCACCAAATTAAATCCCTCACCTTTTATTTAATGCATTGTTTTAAGTATGGAAGCCCATTAATGCCAAGAAAATAAATAAAATGCAAGTTTTTGAAAGAGACACACTGAGTTGGAATCTCATTTTTATTCTTCAGGAGTATGATCCGAGGCGGCCCAGATGTACGTAGGGTTTGAAACTTCTGCATTAGTATCACATCTAGAATAAAATGAGTCCCAGAAGTCTTCCTCAAAGCCGATGGAGAAGAGATTATATTAGTTTTGTTAAATTCCTGCAGTGGAAAAGAGCCGTTATAAATCTGGCAGAGTTAAAATGCCTCAAAAAGAAGATTCAGACCCGCGGAGGGACCCGACATGTAAATACACTGTTCAGATAAATGAGCTGAAATCTGTAAATCAAACAAGTTGTTCTTTGTTTTCTGTAAAAATGACCATTAATAAATACTTTTTCCTTCACATATGTTCTTTTAAATCTTCTTAAAAACACACCAAAAAAACCCATTTCCACCCTCCTGACAGCTTTACTGCAAATAGACTCTGTGGTGAGATGGTTTTCTATCGAATAGTCGACTCAGCACTTTGTCAGTGATGAATTACATCCAGATATTTCCAGTAAATAATATAAAGTGTGATTGAAAAGAACATTTTCAGTGATGTAAAACCAGTCTGCAGGAAGGAAGGAAGACTGAAGCCTGAACCTGGATCACTTTCACACTTTAACTCCACTGTCTCTGCTTTCAGACTCCACTGAACTTTATAAAATCAAGAGTACAGCTGTGGAGACGGTTGCTTCCTATAAGAATTTGGGGACAGTGATAGATAAAAACCTGACACATGATCTCAACACTTCAACAATCTGCAGAAAGGGCCTGCAGAGATTAGACTTTCTGCACAGATTAAATTCTTTTATTATTCTTTTCTTTTCTTTTATAAAGCTTTTATTGAGTCCATTTTAATGTTTTGCTTAATTTCGTTTTATGGAAACTTGTTAATAAAGAACAAAAATGTCCTTCTTTCCTCCCTTCCTTCCTTTTTCCTTTCCTCCCTCCCTCCTTCTTTCCTTCCGTATTCTGTCCTCCCTTCCTTCTTCCCTCCCTCCTTCCTTCCTTCCTTCCTCCCTCCTTTCCTCCCTCCCTTCCTTCTTTCCTCCCTCCCTCCTTCTCTCTTTCTTTCCTCTGTCCTTCTTTCCTACCTTCCTTTCCTCCCTTCCTTCCTCCCTCCTTCTTTCCTCTCTCCCTCCTTTCCTTCCTTTTTTCCTTTCCTCCCTCCTCCCTCTTTTCCTCCCTCCTTTCCTTCTTTCTGCAAGGAAGAATCATCTGCAAAAACTGTGAAAGAAGCCAGTCAGGTAATCGTCCTGCAGCAGCTCTCTCTCTCTCTCAGAGATCTTTGACAGGCTTGTCTTAAAGAAAGCACGGTCAATCCTGTCCAGCTCTGATCATCCACTTCTGGAGGAATTCATTCTTCTGCCATCTGGACGGAGATTTAAACCTCGAGCACCAACAAATGGGTTCACATTTTCTTTTGTCCTACGTGCATCAACACAGTTAACCTGTTCAACCCCTAAAAACATCATTTCTTATTTTTTATTCGGATTAAAATTGTTCTTATCAAGTTTGGTTGTGTTGTATGTCACTGTTTATTCATCTATTCATGGTCGTTGTGTTAGTTGTTTTTTGTTACTTTCACTGCAAACCTAATTTCCCCTCGAGGGAAAATAAAGCTCTGAACTCTGAACTGAAGTGGCTGGAAACATCTGGATGTAATTGATAATCATTATTAATGCTCAATTGATTAATTTAAATCAATAATCTCAATGTTTTTGAGTTCTGACACCTCTCCATCAACCTCCACACCAAATATATGTACAGTTATTTACTTAGTTTGTCCACCTGACAGCACTGATATGTTGAGTTTAAACTGCTAAATCTCCTTTTCAGTACATATTTTGGTAAGAATAAGCAAATATCAGGATATGATATATATAATTAAAATAAAATATAAAACATAACTTGTTTCTTTAACACACAATTATGAATTTCGGCCTCAAAAAAGCCAGTTTTTTGTGGGGGTTTTAATTTAAGGGCGTCACAAATTGGACTCTGGATTGAAAATAAAGTTATAATGAGCATATTTCACTATTTTCTCACCAACATATTAATCAGTAATGAAAATAACTATTACCTGTGTTTGGCCTCGGTATTTATAAAAACTTATAGACCCAGAAAGAACATTGTTTTAAGGTGGACTTTTTCCCCCCTTCATGTTTCATATCTGTGTGCATGTGTGTGTGTGTGTGTGTGTGTGTGTGTGAATGTGTTCAAAATAATAAATACATACTTTAGGAGGATTATCTTTGGACAACACGTCAACGTCATTTAGGATTAAACTGAACTCAGCAGGACACGTTGAGCTCCAGGCGTCATGCACCATCCACACAAGAGCTATCATCATCATTTATCATTTTTAATATAAATCTTTTTTTCTTTTTTTTTTTTCACCCTCACACAAATTGCACATTTTTTTTTTTTTTTTTGTTCTCCAAATGGACACACAGTCAGCAGTGGACAACTTACTGGTTGACATCTTCCTTATACACACACACCGTGAACTGGCTAAAAAAGAAGAAGAAGAAGAAGAAGAAACAAAAAAAAACCAAAAGGAATAAAATAAGAGAGACATCTAACTTGATCTTACCACCACTTTACTATGGCATGCATAGGTTTCAGACCTTTACTCATAAAAGAGAGACAACAGACACTTTGTCTAAGAAGTTTTTCTAAACGATGCCGTGACTGCTTGCGATCCAATTTAAAAAAAAAAAAAAGAAAAATGAAATGAAACAAAAAGGTACAGAAAAAAGCTTGGTTCCACCGTGAGGAGAAATGTCAACTCCGGACCCCTGGGGGGAAAAATGTGGGATATTAAAAAAAAAAAAAAAAATGGATGTGTGTTTTAGCATAAAGCCTCGGCATCCCCGTTTCTCTGCATGAAGACACAGGTTCCAAAAACACAGCTACGACGTCGTCTTCCTAAAAATATTTGGTTCTTTGTATTTGTGTATTTGTAGATGTGGTAGCCACAGTGCAGTTGACAATACTGAAAGTTTATTTTTTAAGTTTTTTTTTTTTTAAATTATTATTTTATTTATTTATTTTCCCCCGTCGATGCTTTTTGAGCACTAAGAAAAGTTAAGAGGCAAGAAGAGACGGAGGATCTGGTAAACATGAATGAAATGATCGATGGGTTAGGGGGTTAGTTAGTTAAGAGACCGGCAGGCTCGAGGGGCTTTTCATACCTCAACACTATTTATTTAAACGGCAGCTAAAGTAGAAGTAAGATTCAATTTGGTAAAAAAAAGCTTTAAAACAAAACTAGCAACGTATTTGACTTCCATTAAAAGTCGAACTAAGAGTCAGCGGCTCCTGGTGTTTGACTCGTGTGCTCATTTTAGTCAGAGTTGTATTTTTCTTGAGAGGGGCAGCAAATAAAAAAGATCATTATCAAAAGCAACACAGGCAGGTCACCTTAAAGCCCCCACCCACACCAAAATAAATCAGTTTATCTTCTTCTTTCAGTTCCACTTGAAGTTTCTCTGAGCTCATTGAAAGGTTTGATTTTAGGGGACGAGATGACGAGCTGGATTTGTGCCTTTACAGCTAGTTCGGAAGCCAATTCTGGAAATCTTGAAGCCTCCACTAGTGCACAAACTCTGAGAATAGACTTTACATTGAAGAAGGAGACAGTTAAACTCCTGAAATATATTTGCATATTCATAGATTTTGGGGGTTTTGTAATGAGAGAAAAGGAGTTGAAGCCATTTTAAGAATTTAAACTTTGTAATCAGACTAATCAGACACACAATTTCGGCTCCAAGAAGAGTCTTTTTTTTTTGAGAGGGGCAGCAAATAAAAATAGTTTAAAGATTATTATCAAAAGCAACACAAGCAGGTCACCTTAAAGCCCCCACACACCAAAAAAGAAATCAGTTTCTTCTTCCTTCAATTCTACTTGAAGTTTCTCTGAGCTTATTGAAAGTTTAGATTTTAGGGGACGAGACGACGAGCTGGATTTGTGACATTACAACTAGTTCGGAAGCCGATTCTGGTCCAATGTGCAGAAATATGATGTGAAAACTCTGAGAATAGACTTTACATTGAAGAAGGAGATTAAATTAGTTAAACTCCTGAAATATATTTGCATATTCATAGATTTGGGGGTTTTTGTAATTAGAGAAAAAGGAGTTGAAGTCATTTTAAGAATTTAAACTTTGTAATCATACTTTTATTTTTGCGGGAAAAACTAAATCAGAGACACATTTCGGCTCCAAGAAGAGTCTTTTTTTAAAACATATCTAGAGGGGATCTTTAAAGGACAAACCAAGGATGCTGCCAGATTTGGTTTTTCTCTCTCTATACTGCGGCCGACGCTGCAACACACTTTGTGGCACCTGAGTTTTCCAAGCAGACAGTCAGTCAGAATCAAGCTTCGTTACTGTAAATAGAGCTCAAAGTAATTCTGGTAACATTTCGACCCTCAGCAGAGTCCGAGAGCCGACCCCTCCTAAAAAAAAAAAACCCAACTAAAATCTGCAGAGTGAAACCTACTTGGGGAAGTTTGGGGAACCAGTAGTTGAGTCTCCATCTGTTTATTGAGCCCTTCATATTTTACTGTTTATTAAATATGAATGAAAAGTAACATCATAGGAAGGAAATTAGAAGTCAAGTCATCCAATAGAGGTTACTAAAGACCACCAGGGGGCAGCAAACTGGTTAATAATTAAGGATTTAAAATAGGGACATGCTACTCCAACAGAAACATCTCCAAATGTAAAGTAGGGTGCCGATTCAAGAGAGTATTTAAATATTTGGTTTTATATCAGAGTATTTTAGTTCTGAGAGTAAATTAGGCACCGATCGTTAATCATGCCTTCAATAGTCAATCATCGTCAATCGTCATATGATCGGTGACGTCATGCTTGTTAAAAAGAGGGAATAAAGAGGGGAACAAGTTTTAAAGCTCGGTGGTGTGATTTAAAGCCAGGAAGTAGACGTTGTGTCTCGTAGTCACGCCGACTCTCAGATGTCACTCAACTGCCGCCAAAAGGAAACATCAACTCAAAAAAGGCAATTTAAGCAAAAAATAAATAAAAAGAAAAAAAAAGAAGTCTGATATCTGCAGTATTATAGTTTATTTTCTTACACAAAAAAAGTGAGTTTAAATTTCAGTTCGACTTTAAATGAAATGCACAGTTTGCTTTATACCGGCTCGGTTTTCTGTTTTCCGAGTTCGGGTCTGAAAAGCCCGTCGATGTGCCACTCCTAACAAACACAAAAGAAAGAAAGAAAGAAAAAAGAAAAAAGGAAACCCAAACTTGTGGTCGAGGCCTGGGGGGGGGGGGTCAGCTGGGGGGGGGTCAGTCACTGCCGCTTGGTTGGACTCCGCTACTCTAAACCGAAACGGAGGAACAAAGGGACTTTTTTTTTTTTTAGGCTCCTGAGTTCTTTGCGGGTTTTTAAGGGTTTAGCATAGAGACATCGATATGAAAATAAAGATTAACAATGTTTGCATCAAACCTGCTGTGCAGCTCGGGGGAGGGGGAGGGGGAGGAGGAGGGGGGTTGGAGGGAGGAGGGGGGTTAACGAGTAAAAAGAGGGATCAAGGACCATCGCAGGGTTCCTCAACAGGGTTTCCATTTTTCTACAGAAGCTCCAGACTTTGTCCAGGAAGTGTTTTTTTTTTTTTTTTTGTGAGGATCTTTTTCAGTTTTGACGTCGATAAACTCATCAAAGTACCACGATGTGTGAAAGTTTTAAAACTCAGTGTTTCAACGACTGACCCGAAAAAAAAAAAAAAAAAAAACGGTCAAATTTATTTATCATCATCGTCATTTTTCCACCTGTGTAGGAACCCTGAAGTCAATAAAAGTGGGGGAGAGAAAACATTAAAAATAAAAAGAAGAAGAAGAAGAAGTGTAGAGAGACTGGGAAACAACCAGCACGCTCCAGCGGTCACTGGTGCGTCAGTACAAAGAACTAAAGGATTGCTTTTTTTTTCTTTTTTTTCTTTTTTGTCGCTTTTTTTCAATTTCCTTTTCATTTGATAACTAAATATCTCGCTCTATTGATATAATTCCATTTTTGTTAAATTCATATATAAACGTTAACATGTACACACTCTTGTCACTCACTGGTAATCGGTGGAATCGGGACCTTTATTATAATAATAATGATAATAATAATAATAATAATAATAATAATAATAATAATAATAAGTTGGTGGAGCTCGATCTTGCTGCTGCTGGCGCTCAACAAATAAAACTGTGAATGCAACATTAATTAATTAATAGAATGATAATTAGAATAATAATAATTAGAATTAGAATAATAATCATCATTGTCGTCTGCACCATGCGCCTCGTAAACCTGGAAAAACTAGAAATAACAAAAAAACAAAACAAAATAAGAGCCAGGTATCCACGCCTCCCCAACCCCCCCAAGCACCCCCCTCCCCCAATAAATCCACCCCCCCACCCCCCGCCACCCACCCCCCGCCTACTTTACCAAAGAAAAAGAAAAAGAAAAAGTTTAAAAATGAGGGAACGTTGAGTCGAGACTGTAGATTCACTCTCTGGCTTCTGTGAAGTCCCGAGTCCACATGCGTCACACACGTCATCTCCGCCAATGTCCTGAAGTCAGTGAAGGGTGAGTTTGAGAGGAGGGGGAGGGGGTGGGGGGGCGTTTCAGTGAAAGGAGGGGGGGGGTCGGCTGGAGCTTGAGCCTCAGTTTCTGTCTCATTTGTGTGTTTTATATGTGAGCCGGTTTACAGGGACCACGTTAAAGGGCGGTCGGCCGTGGCGGTCTCTCGTCTTTTTCTTTGTTGTTTTTTTTGTTTTTACATTTTTCTTTGACCGGAGGCGGCGGGGGGGGGGGGGGGGGGGGGGGGGGCAAGGAGAGGTGGAGGAAGAGGAGGAGGAGGAGGAGGATGAGGGGGGGTTGCCAGACTGTCCACCCCGGTGGCGGGGTTCATGGCGGGGGCTCTGGATCCACGCAAGTTCGGCTCTCTCCGAAGTTTTTTTCAAGTTGGCTACTCTTGGCTGGCTCCCCCGCTGGCAGCCAGAGCGATGCAGACGCAGCCTCGGTGGGGCGGGGGGAGGGGCTTGGGGGGGGTGTGGGTGGGGGGAGGCAGGGGGGCGGGCGTTGCGGGCCAACCAAGGTGGAGGCGTTATTTTAATATTTACGATGGAAAGGGAGGTGCTGAGTGTGTGTCTGCTTTTTTAAATGTGTATGTATGTATATATGTGTGTGTGTGTGTGTGTGTGTGTGTCTCTGTCTCGGCGGTGTCTGAGGCTCCGTCCAGAAGCGACTCGGATCCTTTTGGTGGTTTGGTGTGGTTCTGTAAAAGCTGAACAGGAAGCGAGTGAGGTGGTTAAACTTTCTACTACGTATAATCGTGCAGAGGAAACGTCTCCTCGGCTAAAAGGACTACAACTGATGGAGGAGGCGGGAGGAGGAGATGCTTCTGGACCGCTCCTCAGAAAGAGTGTGTGTGTGTAGAGAGAGATATATATTATATGTGTGTATCTGTGTGTGTGTGTGTGTGTGTGTGTGTGTGTGTGTGTGTCTATACGGGGCTAGTGCAGGTAATCGTCCACAGAGGCGAAAGCGCAGGAGCCGCTGCCAGTCCGTGCCATGATGGAGAGGCACTGGGCGGCTTGGCCCACGGCCTGAGCCAGGGGGGGCTGCTTCGGCAGGTTGTGAGTCTCTGGAGGAAAGAAAGAAAGAAAGAAAGAAAGAAAGAAAGAAAGAAAGAAAGAAAGAAAGAGGGAGAACAACATCAGGACTGAAAGCAACAAAGAACCAGAGTGTTTTCTTTAATCTTCCTGTCGTCCTCCCGGGTCAAATTGACCCAGTCTGTTTTGACTGTTCCTTCTTTCCTTCCTTCCCGGCCGCTTTGGTGACTCTAGATAACCTCGAGCCGATCGCTGGCCCTCGTGGCGGCGACGTCTCATTCGAATCTCTGTCCTATCAACTTTCGATGGTACTTTCTGTGCCTACCATGGTGACCACGGGTAACGGGGAATCAGGATTCGATTCCGGAGAGGGAGCCTTTCTTTCCTTCCTCCCCTTCTTCCTTCCTTCCTTGTTTTTCCCTTCCTTCCTTCCTCCCTCCCTACTTTCCTTCCTTCCTTCCCTCCCCCTCCCTTCCTTCCTTCCTTCCCCCCTCCCCCTCCCTCCCTTCCTTCCTTCCCTCCCTCTTCCCTCCTTTCCTTCCTTCCTTCCTTCCTTCCTTCCCTCCCTTCAATACACCATCCTTCCTTCCTTCTTCCATTCCATCCTTCCCCCCTTCCTCCTTCCCTCCATCCTTCCTTCCACCCTCCCTCCTCCCTTCCATCCTTCCTTCCACCCTCCCTCCTCCCTTCCATCCTTCCTCCCTTCCTTGACTCGAGGACAACAGGAGGGTTAAAAAGGGTCAAGTTCCCCCAAATGATTACACCATTTGACATTTTCAGGAGCATTCAGTCTTACTTTCGGTTAAAAAATGGTGCAAATGTCATTTCAAATTATATAAAACCAACAAAAATACTAAATGTACATTTTAACAAACCTGATGCTGCTTTTAAAAATAGTTTAAAGATATGTTTTAATTGCTCATCTTACCAACTCTTATTTATCACTGACCCTTTCTACACATAAATCTACGGTTATCTGCAGATTTGGTTTCATGACATCATCTCGGTGCTGCATTGTTCTTCGGTCCCATCTCTGACTCACCTAATATTGCACTGTTGAGAGTGGAGCAGACCGGCTCTCTCTGAATGGAGTCCAGCTGGTAGCCGACGGGGCTGCTCCAGGGGTCCGAGTAGGCGAGCAGGCTGAAGGCGTCCTGCAGGAGACAAACACACACAGATGATGATCACATGACTTCATTTTCACTTCTACTCACGTTCACTATCAGATCTCAGCATCGCAAGGTTGTCGGTTTACTTTGCTGATTTCACACATCAGTCAATTTGCTCGTCATGTTTAGTCCGACTCAGAGTTGGAAAACAGCTGCATCATATCTTCTCTGGAGATACTTTATATTTTTCCTACTGCAGCATCTTCTGCTTCAATCAGTTAATTAAATCTGCAGCAATTAGTTGATTCATCTTATTCAGAATTCAGAGTATTTATTGATTTTCTAGTTTTTATATTGAGTAATTTGATGCACTTTTTAATCACAATGTTAATGAAATGATGTTTGTCCAAGACTTATTTTCCTCTGGGACAATAAAATGTTCTTAATCAATTAGTTTATCAAAAGGAAATGGATTGGCAACCGTTAATAGTCAGTTTATAATTAAGATATAATAAGATTGTATTGTTTTAGTCTCTTAAATGTAAGAAATTGCTGCTTTTCTTGGTTTTACATTAAAATAAAAGGAATTAAAAACAGTTTTGGAGCATTTATAGGACAACTTTGTGTTCTTGGATAATGTTTTCTGATGTTTTAAAAGACAAAAAAATGATGATTCTGATTAATCGGAAATGAAAATAGTCGTTTAGTTGCAGCATTAATTCATCTTTACTTTAAATCTGTGTCTCACGAGTCCTCTAAACCTTACATAAGTACTCCTAACTGGCTTTATAATCATGTACTTCCACTTCACTCACACACTAAGAAAACATAAAAACCTTTATTATTAATTGGCTCTAAAGTTCAGTTAAGTTTTCCAGTACTGAGAATGACTTTGGCTCCAGTGTTACGGCTCAGTGTGAAGAGTATTAACACATCTTTAGTTAATGTCAGCGTGGGTTAAAGAAGCTCTGTGATCTCCGCCGTTACCTTTAGCATCTTCTTGTTGGCCGAGTTCTTGCCGCACTCTCTGCGGAGGTGTTCGCTCATGCTCTGGAGCTCCCTGCCGAAGTGGATCATTCTCTCGATGGCCGCCTGGCTGCCGCCGCACAGCTGCCTCTTGGACTGAGCGGACTCCACCTCTGCAGAGTTCAGCAGGTTAAAATGAACACGGTTTAAATGGAGACTGAATACGATCATAGGTTTACAGTAAAAAGGTATTGAGCTGAAGAAGCTTACCTGGTTTATTATAATGAGAGGAACAGCTGAATAAACCTTAAATCCTTAAGCTCATACAGCGCATTAGATTTTAGAAAAGAGCAAAAACAAGCAGCAACTAATAAACTCATCATCGCTTTTCCACTATACACTTCTAGCACTACTTGGCTCGACTCGGTACCAGGAACGACCTTTTCTATTACTATAGTACTCGACGTGGGTGGGGTTGTCATAACAACGGCTCCGCGAAACTGCCGTGACTTCGTTTTATACGCGATACAAACACATAAACAATGGAGGACATGGAGGCAATGAAGAGAAATGAATCGCTGTAACGCTGTTGTTGGTATTTAAAAATGGCGGGTTTGATTCTTGTGTGGGACGGCTCATGACTCTTCCAGCAACAACTCTTCTGACCAATCAGCGGCCGGCAGTCTGATGACGTCACATTTTAGTATCGGCTCAGCTCGCTTGGATCCTCAGCAGAGCAGGTACTAAAATAGTAGCATGTACCAGGTACTATCCCTAGTGGACACGCAAAGAAACCGAGTCAAGTCGAGTAGAGCTGGAACTGTGCAGTGGAAAAGCTCCACAACACAAATGAATCCTGAGCTAATGTGGAAATACCTTAAAGTGACACTGAAGGCCTCTAGATGCTCCAACTGACTCTCAATCAAAAAGCCTTCACCTCTCTTTGGTCATTATGGTCTTGATCGTTAAATTCAGGCCCAATAATAATAATAATAAGTGTGCTTTTAGAAAATAATGGCTCCGTTAATAAGATTTGAAGACTTATAGCAGCTTTGATGTCTGCTGGCTCACCTGCTGCTCTTCCCGTCTCCTGATTCAGACTGTTGTTTAATGTTATTTTATTATATCTGCCCTGTTAACACTATTAGTTTGGCTATGAGGTAGTGAAGTGTGTTTCCAGAGCATGAAAGACAACAAACAGTCCTCATTTAGGAAACTCGTGGCTCCAAAAAGAAAACCTGGCGCCGACTTTAAGCTGCGACTCGGAGCTTCAAACCGGCTACAAGCAGAACTTCCTGTCAAAGACGCTGCTAGAATCGACAGACTTATTATTAAAGAGCACAAATGTGTTTTAAAGCCAATGGAACAAACACTGAACTCACCCATGTCTGCATCACAGTCGTCGGGCTCGGCGGTGTGTTTGGAGCTGCCGTTGAGGAAACCATTGGAGGATGATTCTGTCACTCCGTTGGTGAAGTGGTCGACCTCCATGTCCACATCGTTACTGAAGCAGGAAGAGGAGGAGGAAGGAGAAACTGTCAGTATTGTCTGATTTAAAACACTTTCAAGCGGCCATGTTGGAGATAAATCTATGAGACAAACTAAAATTTATTTGATTTTTTTGCAAATTATTGGTTTATTTTCCTTAACCCTCCTGTTGCCCTCAAGTCAAGGAAGGAAGGAAAGGAGGGAGGAAGGAAGGAAGGAAGGAAGGAGGGAAGGGAGGAAGGTATGAGGGAGGGAGAAAGGAAAAGAGGAAGGGAGTAAGGAAGGAAATGACAGAGGAAAGAAGGAATGGAGGAAGGAAAGGAAGGAAGGAGGGAAGGAAAGAAGGAGGGGAGAAAGGGGGATGGAGGAATGGAGGAACTAAGGAAGGAAAAGAGGAAGGGAGGAAGGAAGGAAAGGAAAAGAGGAAGGAAAGGAAAAGAGGAAGGGAGGAAAGGACAGAAGGGAGGAAGGAAGGAAGGAGGGAAGGAAGGAAGGAGGGAAGAAAAGGGGGATGGAGGAAGTACAGACGGAAGGAGGGAAGGAAAGAAGGAACAGTCAAAACAGACGGGGCCAATTTGACCTGTGAGGACTGATATTAAATGTATTGTGACTCAGATAGAGACGAAATTAGCTCTAACTCTTCTGTCCTGTGATGACATCATATCAGATCTACAGTATTTGGGCTCTCGGTGTGTATTTATTTATGAATGAACTGAAATGTGTTATTGAGGTTTCCTTGGTCCTTGGTCCTTGGTTCGGTACCTGGTGAGAGGCAGTTGGCTGCGGCTCCCGTTGAGGCTGATATCAGACGCTGGCAGAGTGGAGGCGGAGGCGGGGGGGCAGGGCTTGTGACTGTGAGGAGAGGAGCTGTGGCTCTTATTAGACGTCACACCATTACAGCAGTTACTGTCGAACCCTAAAAACACCACAGAGGAAGAAATTAAACATTTGTAAGATGAGCTAATTATCAGATACAAACATCACTTTCTGAAATTTATAATGAAAAACAAAATTATATAATAATGATTTTGATGAGAACATGAAGGATAATAATAAATCATTATTATATATTAGTGTAAATATCACAGTTTAATTTTTTATAATAAAAAGATATCTTTACTCATCATGATAAAATATACAAATTATACTCTGAAACTCACCAAAAACATTCAGATTGTTAATTAATAATTATTATTTTTATTCTATTTGTTTTAATGCTAATTAAGTTCTAATATATGTTATTATAACTCTATAAGTTTTATCCTCTTATAGATTTAATTCATCCATTTATTTTGTCTACTAATCTTTTTTTAGTTTAGCTTTTATTAAACTTTCTATTTTATTTCATTTTACTTTTGTTGTCTTCTTAATCTATTTCAACCTTGTTTTGTTTTTTGTTTTTTTTAAACTTTGAATAAACTTTTTCTTTCTTATTCTTATTTTTTTTACTTTATTAAAACAGTTTATTCTTATTTTCAGTCTCATGTTGTGACCTGTTCTGTCTTATCATCAGCTTGCCGATCGACCGTGAAGCACTTTGAACTGTCATCATAATAATAATAATAACAATAATCATCATCATGTGGACGATAAGTTGATGATTATTTTATCCTGATAACATGAACCTGAATTAGTCTCGACACATTTCAGGTCTCCAGTGTGAGCAGAGTTTAAAACAGTGTTTGCTCGTCTATAAAACCTCCTGATGGCATCGGGCCAAAATACATCTGTTAATATCTTTCACCACACAGCTTCTCAGGTCATTGAGTAGAGAGCTGCTATCTGAAGGTGGAGAAGAAATATGAACATTAACAACATCTTTAAATGAAGGATAAAAACTTTTACATTCATACAACTTCACCTACATGGTTTGTATTTCTTTTAATCTGCATTTTAATGTCTTGATGCATTTTTAAAGCAGTTTTTGAGTATGAAATGTGACTTGTATGTGTTTCTTCCCTACTTTAAAAAAAAAAAGAACTACTGCTTCCATGAACCGGTCAAACTGATCTTTAACTCGACCTAATTTAACCTAATTTCGAGGAGTAGTTGTGTTTTTAATGATCACTGTAAACAGCGTCCAGACAGTCTAGACTCAGAGAGGCATTATGTGTTTCAACCTTTAATTAAAGTCTGATTCCCTTACATCTAAAGACAAACGTCAGACTGTAATGAACGTAACGGGTGATGATAGTAAGAACAAAATGCTGAGGCTGTAAAAAAAAGATAACCCTAACCCTAACCCTCCGTACCTGTGAGGTAGGACTGGGAGCTGCTGGCTTTGTGGCTGGGGCTGCTGAAGGGCCGAGGGGAGCCGGGGTAACTGTCCTGAGACTTTGGGCTGCGGCCTCCGAGGCACCTCACCTCGCTGTCTGTCCCGTTCACCATCTCGATGAACTGTCTCACCCTGAGGTCGAGATGGAGGGAGAAGAAGGGAGGGAGAAGACGGAAAGGCAGAAAAAGGAGAGACAGGAAGGACGGAAGAAAAAGCTTTAGTATCTTTAAAATAACACTTAAAACATGGCTGAAGACAAACTAATCATGTGACCTCTGACCTTTGGACAAATCAGTGGTATCAAACATGGAGATTATGTGGTTTATGTCTTCTATGCTGTTTTTATTTGTGGTGTATTGTTTGGAAATGTTACTAATTGTCTGTCTTGTTGTACGGTTTTAAGGTATTTTATTTCTTTTTAACTGTCTGTATTGTCCTGTTTTATTTATTTTTATCTCTATAGCTAAAGCCCAATTTCCACCGGGTCCGTCAGTGGTGCGTTACAGCTGTGCCGCGGTCACCAGAGCTGATAGGTACCTCTATAATCAATGAGAGTGTTTCCACCAGCAGCGTCTCAGCAGCTATCAATCCGCAGCATTTCTATTTTTGACGGAGCCGTTTCTAACTCGAGACAAGCTCAACAGAGCAGATTGCACCAGACAGGAAGTCAGACACAGAATCGGCATAATAATAAAACTTCCGTCTTTCAAAATAAAACAACCCGTGCAGCCTCCCGATCGCATCATAAGCACAAAAATCTAAGAAAATTACCAAACCAACCAAAATTTGAGCAAATTAACAAAATCGGGCCGTTTTGTGCTGCTACTACAGTAATTACGGTAGACTAAAGGCTCTCGTTCATTTGATTGGGTTGCCATAATTACTGTAAAAAGGATTAAAATGATTAATGCAGGACTCTCAATAGGAGGTATCTGCAATTAGATATGTGATTTTATTTTGAAAAACACATCTAAAATGAAGCCTGGGTCATACTTGAGCATGAAGAGAAGGTCAGGGTTCCTCTCCAGGAGGCTCGGGTAGAGCTGCTGGGTGGTCTCGATGGCCTCGCCCATTCTACCCGACAACACCAGCTTCTGGATCTCTGAAAACCAACAGGAAGTACGTTACAGGTTTATACAGGTTACAAGAAAATAAGACTCTGATAGTAATAATCCTACTTGTAATAACCAATCTTGATTTGAGCAAACACAACTCATTGAATATCAGATTGGTGGCGTTTCATCAAAGGCTATTTTTAGAGAGGAGAGACAGAAGGACTCACTCTGTCGGTTTTTGATGGAGGCCAGCTCCTCGTGCACGGCCTGGTCAGTGGATTTGGCAAAGGCTTCAGCTGTGGCACAATAACTGTGGTGCACAAGGTAGGAAGCCACCATCCTGAGGAGGAGGGGGGGGAAGAGAGAGAGAGAGGGAGAGAGGGAGAGAGAGAGAGAGAGAGAGCGAAAGACAGAGAGAGCGAAAGACAGAGACAGAGACACAGAGAGAGAGAGAGAGAGAGACAGAGAGAGAGAGAGAGAGAGAGAGCGAAAGACAGAGACAGCGAAAGACAGAGACAGAGAGAGGGAGGGAGGGGAGAGAGAGAGAGAGAGAGAGAGAGAGAGAGAGAGAGAGAGAGAGAGAGAGAGAGAGAGAGAGAGAGAGAGAGAGAGAGAGAGAGAGAGAGAGAGAGAGAGACAGAGAGAGAGAGAGAGAGAGAGAGAGGTAGAGAGAGACAGAGAGAGGTAGAGAGGTAGAGAGAGAGAGAGAGAGAGAGAGAAAAGGAGCGAGAGAGAGAGCGAGAGAGAGCGAGAGACAGAGACAGAAACACACAGATTAGAGGCATCACCTGGACAAACAACAGATCCACAAATTAAAGCTGTAATCCATCTGAAACATAATCAACACGTCATTAAATTATAATTAACTTCTATATAAACACGTCTGATAAGAGTTCATTGGTTTCTAATGGATTTAGTAGTAATGTATCATCACTAGATAACCACTAACTGTCTGTTTAGACACATATAAACAGTCCCAGTTTAAAGACATTCATCAGTAGGAAGACAAATATTTAAATAAAATGTCTCCTACTTGTAAATATCGAGTAAAGATTTGAGCCAAAATGTCTTTTCTTGTCCTAAATGATTTACTTTTATTCCCATGATTTGTTTTCAGAAATACCTTTAATGCTTTAAAAGTTTAATTTATGTATTAGGATAAACCCATTTAGTTTTCAAAAAGGTCCCAACATCTAAAAACTACATAACAACAGCGGGAGAGGAGTGAGTTTTATGTAAATATGACTTATGATGTGTTATCAAGTGTTTGGTTCAACCTGTTCTTATTTAATCAGAATCACAATTTAACCTTCCTATCGTTCTCCCGGGTCAAACTGACCCGTCTGTTTTTACTGTTCCTTCCTTCCTTCCTTCCTTCCATCTGTGCTTCCTCTCTCCTTCTTTCTTTCTTTCTTTCCTTCTTCTCTCTTTCTTCTCTTCCTTTCTTCTGTCCTTCCTCCCCCCTACCTTCCTCTCTTTCTTCTTCTCTCCTTCTTTCCTCCCTCCCTCCTACGTTCTTTCATTCCTTACTTCCTTCCTTACTTCCTTCCCTCTGTCCTTCCTTCCGTCCTTCCTTCCTTCCTCTGTCCTTCGTTCCTTCGTTCCTTCCTCCCTCCCTCCCTCCTACCTTCCTTCCTTACTTACTTCCTCCATCCTTCCTTCCTTCCTTCCTTCCTCCCTTACTTACTTCTTTCCTTCCTTCCTTCTGTGCTTCCTCTCTCCTTCTTTCTTTCTTTCCTTCTTCTCTCTTTCTTCCCTTCCTTCCTTCTGTCCTTCCTCCCCCCTACCTTCCTCTCTTTCTTCTTCCCTCCCTCCCTCCTACGTTCTTTTCCTTCCTTCCTCTGTCCTTCTTTCCTTCCTTCCTTCCTTCGTCCCTCCCTCCTACCTTCCTTCCTCCCTCCCCCCTACCTTCCTCTTTCTTCTTCTCTCCTTCCTCCCTCCCTCCCTCCCTTCCTTCCGTCCTTCCTCCCTCTCTTCCTTCCTTCCTTCCTTACTTCCGTCCTCCATCCCCCTTTTTTCCTTCTATCGTTCCAGGCCTTTCTCTCTCCTTCCTTCCTTCCTTCCTCCCTTCCCTCCCTGCCTTCTTTCCTTTACTCCCTTCCCTTCCTTCCTTGACTCGAACACAACAGGAGGGTTAAATCGAATCGGGACCCAAAAATCATTAGAGAATCGAATCGGCACAAAAGTATATCAGCCTACCAGCCCTAATAAATTATATTATCTGATGCTGCTTTGAGTCGCTACTTTATTTAAAAAACATTATATAAGTCTGTAATGTTGATTTGTGTTAAACTGGAACAAGCAGAAATAACATTGAACCACTTCTCCTGTGCAGACTAAATAAAAAACATCAACCGTCTCCAGATTGATTTTTAAACTCGGAGGTAATAAACTCAAGCAGTCAGACAGTTTAGACACAAGAGTGATTAATTCAACTCTCAACTCTCTACATTTAGAGATTAAAAACTGGAACCAGAAGTAGTAAACTCTCATTTCACTGGAAAAAACTACACAGAGTATCTCAGGTTACAAGCTGAAGCAGGAAGTTGGCTCATAAACTCGAGATGAGGACACAGCCGAGGTGATAATTTTATTGTTCACCTTTGTTTTCTCTCCCAGATAAGATTTGTTTAACCTGGAGGTGCGTTCAGGGTTTATCTGATCATCAGATTGCTCCTGTTTCTTTTCCCTTTAGGACTTTTATTTTCCCCTCCGTATGTTCCCAGATCACTGCAGAGTTATTATTACTGATATAAAAGATAATCAAAGCTACTCAGAGCATCGCTGAGCTCAATAATAAATATAAAAATGAAGGTGGTGGATTAACACTGTTCACATGGTAGATTTAGGCTGCGTTCACACTGCAAGCCAGAATCCGATTTTTAGCCAATCTAGATGTCTGAACTAGGGATGTCCCGATCCGATATTGATATCGGAAATCAGTCCGATATCAGCCAAAAAAGTGAATATCGGATTTTATCGGACTGAATCTAAAAACTCCGATATAAACGCTCCGATATAAGCTGTCCATTTACCGCTCCAGCACTTCTATAATAATAGGTGACTCTGGTTTGATCACACTCCAACACAGTAGGTAGCGGTTATGCCCCTTAATTAACGTTGGTGCCGGCCGCGGAAGAAGAGCGTCTCTGATCCAGCATGCACAGCCCACGTGATCACAACAACGACAACGTGTGTGCCTGCAGCAAGGTGTAGTGATGTCGGCTGTGTGGAAGTATTTTACTGTAAACTCGGACAAAGACGTTGCAGCTAAATGCAACATTTGTCAGGCGCAAGTGTCCCGTGGAGGGACAGAACCGGAAAGGTTCAATACAACCAACCTCATCGCACATTTGAAAAAACACCACAAAAAAGAACATGAGGATTTTCGCGTGAAAAAAAAAATCTCCACATTATGCTCGGACTGCAGAAAGTGGAGGAGGAGGAGGAGTAGTAAGGGTAGTCAGCACTGACTGATTATTATTTGTTTTATGCTCTTGTTATTAGAGTGATATGTTTATTGTGTTTACACTCTATTCTTCAGTGAAGACTAAGAGTAATTACTACATTGTTTTGGGTGAAACTGGAGCTGTGTGAACTCTTAACTTAGAGCAGTTGGACAGTGGACAATATTGTGTTGTTGTTGTTTTTGTCCCTGCCCCACAGTTGTTTCCAACATATGCTGACAGTAAAAAAAATAACTGGAGTGAACTTGAATTGTTTGCACTTTAAAATTTAATTTATTCTATTCAATTGTATAATGATGTTGGTAACCAGTGGTTATTTTGCACTTTAAATATAACATTTTGTTTTTATTGGATTTGTTGAGGTAATACTCTTTTATTTATGTTGAAGGTTAAAATTTATGTAACCAATTGGTTAATAATAAATGGGTCAGTTTTTCCTATACCTACTGTTGCTGACTATTGTTTTCTGTTATATCACTACAACATCAGTAACAGTAACAGTAACATCACTTTATCAAGCCTTTTCTAACATTCCACACAACAAAATAAGGAATAAATATATGTATGATTCGTGCCTATATCGTATCGTATTGATATCGGTATCGGCCAATACTCAAGGCTACAATATCGGTATCGTATCGGAAGTGAAAAAGTCATATCGGGACATCCCTAGTCTGAACAGTCATAAATCACATGAGATCCGATTTTTGCAAACCAGATTGAAACCACCTTTGGGAGGAAGTTTCAAATCTCATTTGGACTGATGAGGCTGAACAGCTCCAAACACTTATATCGGATTTAAAGGATCTTTTAATAGTCAGTATGAACAGGAGGAATGATTACAGCAAGGAAAACATCATTCACTGGACATATGGAAACCTAACTAATGAAAAATTGCGAACCTGTCCTTCAAAAACCTACACTGACTTTCACTCTCGGTAGCTTAAAATTATTCTCGATAGCTTAAAATCATTCAGTGGCATTACTCTTGCTGCTCTACTTCTGGAAAAGTTGTGTGTCTCTACCCCAACCGGTTGAGGCAGATGTTCTCCCACTCTGAGTCTGGTTCTGAGGGTTCTTCCTGTTAAAAGGGAGTTTTTTCTTGCCACTGTGTCTCATGTGGGAATGTTGGGTCTCTTTAAAGTTAAAACCTGAAGAGTTCGGTTTAGACCCTGCTCTATGTGTAAAGAGCCTTGAGATGACTCTGTTGTGATTTGGTGCTATACAAATAAAGATTGATTGATTGATTGATTATGGAAATAGAAAATATCCTGAGTTTATTAAGATAACAGGTTAATACAGAGTTAGTTTAGAGCCTGAATCAACTAGTGAAGGGAGGAAATGTAAACCTGCCTGCTTCACATAAACAGAGCTGCAGTTTGAGAATTTACAGCAGGGTTAGAAAATGTAATAAAAGTGGAAATTACCCTTTAAAAAGTATGTGTGTAAAATAACTTGACTGATGTGTGTGTGTGTGTGTGTGTGTGTGTGTGTGTGTGTGTGTGTGAGTGTGTGTTTGACATTTGGCTGTGAGGATGATGACCGAGGAATCCTCCCACTTAGAGTACAGAAAAAAAAAATGACATGAGTGTTTTC
>NC_070589.1:31461629-31469129 GCF_027409825.1 Scomber japonicus
ACTTTTTGTCTACAATTACTCGACTTGACTTTACGAGCTGACAAAGATCGTATTATAAAAGCTTCAGTAGCGAGCTGACGGGCGTCTTTAACTCCTGTGAGGAAATACAGTTTGATTTTTACGGCCCCAGAATCACAATAATCCAGGGGTGTCAAACATGAGGCCCGTGGGCCAGAACCGGCCCGCCAAGGGGTGCAATCCGGCCCACTTTCCTTCCTGTGTTCTTTTCCTTCCTTCTTTCCATCTGTCCTTCCTACTTCCTTTTATCCTTTCTTTGTTCCTTCCTTCCTTCCATATGTCCTTCCTCCCTTTCTACCTTCCATCTGTCCTTCCTCCCTTTCCTCCTTTTGCCCTTCCTTCCTTCCTTCCATCTGTCCTCTTCCATCTGTCCTTCCTCCCTTCCATCATTCTGTCCTTCCTACTTCCTTTTATCCTTTATTTGTTCCTTCCTTCCTTTCTTCCTTATGTCCTTCCTTCCATCTGTCCTTCTTCCCTTTCTTCTTCCTTCCATCTGTCCTTCCTCCCTTTCTTCCTTCCATCTGTCCTTCCTCCCTTTCTTCCTTCCATCTGTCCTTCCTCCCTTTCTTCCTTCCATCTGTCCTTCATTCCTTTCTTCCATCAGTCCTTCCTCCCTTTCTTCCTTCTGTCCTTCTGTCCCTTCCTTCCATCTGTCCTCCCTACTTCCTTTTATCCTTCCTTCCTTTCTTCCTTCTGTCCTTCCTTCCTTTCTTCCTTCCTTCTTCCTTCTGTCCTTCCTTCCATCTGTCCTTCGTCCCTTTCTTCCTTCTGTCCTTCCTTCCATCTGTCCTTCCTCCCTTCCTTCCATCTGTCCTCCCTACTTCCTTTTATCCTTCCTTCCTTACTTCCTTAGTTCCTTACTTCCTTTCTTTCTTCCTTCCTTCCTTCCTTCATTTCTTCCTTCCATCTGTCCTTCCTTCCTTCCTTCCTTCCATCTGTCCTTCCTTCCTTCCTTCCTTCCTTCCATCTGTCCTTCCTTCCTTGACTGACTCAGATCTCTGACTCTCTGACTCACTTTCTTGGCCTGTAATGTTTTTTGGCACTCGACTTTTCCAATCTTGTGTTTTATGAAGCTCCCGGTAACTACGACTACTGAGCCTCCTAATAAATGTCTGTAAGAGGGATCAATGCTGTCGGCGGGTACTTCCTGTTTGGTGAAATACTGTCGGAGCAGGATTTAGCTGAATCTAAGTTTTGTCTCTCTGACTTCTGTTGCTCTGTGTATCTGAACACAGAAAGATCAGGATGCTGTTATTTTATATTTTATTATCGCCAACTAATCCCAGTAAAAGATCAAAATCAGTATGTTTTTAGTTCGTCTGGATGTTTTTTGACTTCTCTCCGATGTCCGCCACACTTTAGTTCAGGGGTGTCAAACATGCGGCCCGTGGGCCAGAACCGGCCCGCCGAGGGGTCCGTGCCGGCCTTCCTTCCTTCCTTCTTTTCATCCCTCCTTCCTGTCTTCCCTTCCATCTTTCCTTCCTTCTTTTCTTCTGTCCTTCCTCCCTTTCTTCCATCCATCATATATTTCTCCCTCCTTCCTTCCATCTTTCTTTCCGGTCTCTCCTTCCTTCCTTCCTGTCTCTCCTTCCTTCCTTCCTTCCTTCCTTCCTTCCTTCCTTCCTTCCTTCCTTCCTTCCCTTCCCTTCCTTCCTTCCTTCCTTCCTTCCTTCCTTCCTTCCTCCCTTCCTTCCTTCCAATGATCCAGCCCAAATGAGATCAAATTGGGCTGTATGTGGCTCTTGAATGAAAATGAGTTTGACACACCTGCTTTAGTTCCTACCGAGGGTTATTATAGTTTTGAAATGTTCTTTATTTTTTTATTTAGTTTTTCAGTTTGCTTTTTTTTTAAATTTCAGTTTACTCTTAGTGAGTTCAACAAGTGATTCAGTTTAGTTTTTATTTAGTCTTAGTTTTTCCAGGTATTAAGAGAACCATAGTAACTTTAACCAACTTTCCTTCCTTACCTCCTTCCCTCCCTCCCTCCTTCCTTACCTCCTTCCCTCCCTCCTTTCCTTCCTTCCTTCCTTCCTTTCCTTCCCTTCCTTCCCTTCCTTCTTCCTTCCTTCCTTCCTCCCTTTCCTTCCTTACCTCCTTCTCTCTTTCTCTTTCCTCCCTCCTTCTCCCTTCATCCTTTCATTCCTTCCTTCCCTTCTTCTTCCTCCCTCCTCCCTCCCTTCTTCCTCCCTCCTTTCCTTCCTCCTTTCCCTCCCTTCTTCCCTCCTTTCCTTCCTTACCTCCCTCCCTCCCTCCCTCCTTCCTTCCTCCTTTCCTTCCTTCCTCCTCCTCCCTTCTTTCTCCCTCCCTTCCTTCCCTCCTTTCATTCCTTCCCTCCATCCCTTCCTTCCCCTCCCTCCCTCCCTCCCTCCTTTCCTTCCTTGACTCGAGGACAACAGGAGGGTTAAACGTTACAGTTACAGTGCGAGTTGTTGACAGGTTGCAAACCACCGAAGCCCAAAAGGTTAAGTACATGTCATGTTTCTTGTTTTCTGGAGCAGCCCGTTGTGCTTCTTTTTTTTTTTTTTTTTTTAAGTGAGTCCCTCCCTGATGACATCTGTGCCGACAGGACGAGCAGATAAACAGACGTACGAGCTGAAAGGAGGACATTGTTCTGCAGACCCGCCAATCTAATCACAGGCCTGATTCGATCAGAGACGCTGGTGACTAAGACGAGGTGTGGGACATTTTATATTTTATCTGTGTGAAAGTTTAGACGGGAGAGAAAAGTTAAACTCAAACTAACCCCACAGAAACACTGAAGTACCAATAAAGCAGTTAAAAAAATTAAAAGAAGTGGATGGATACACTAAGTTAGGGGTAGGTTATATGATGGTAGGGATAATGTATTAACCTTGTGTCGTCCTCTCGGGTCAAATTGACCCCATCTGTTTTGACTGTTCCTTCTTTCCTCCCTTCCTTCCTTCCTCCCTCCCTCCCTCTTTCTTTCCTTCCTCTCTCTTTCCTATCTTCCTTCCTTCTTTCCTTCCTTCCTTCCTTCCTTCCTTCCTCCCTCCCTTTCTTCCTCCCTACCTTACTTCCTCCCGTTTGTCCTTCCTCCCTCCCTTCCTACCTTCCTACCTTCCTTCTTCCCTCCCTTCCTACCTTCCTTCCTCCCTCATTTTCTTGCTTCTTCCTCCCTTCCTTTTTTCCTCCCCTCCCTCCCTTCTTCCTTCCTTCCTTCTTCCTCCCTCCCTCCCCTCCTTTTCTTCCTTGTTCCTCCCTTCCTTCCTCCCTTGTTCCTCCCTTCCTTCCCTCCCTCCTCCCTCCCTCCCTTTCCTTCCTTCTTTCCTCACTCCTCCCTTCCTTCCTTCCTTCCTTCCTTCCTCCCTCTCTTGACTCAAGGACAACAGGAGGGTTAAACCCAAAGTCCTCATAAATAAATATAAGTGTGTATTGTGTGTGTCTCCTTTGTCACGGTCCAGTAACCACAAAGCTCAGCTGTTCGGAGGTGACGCACTTCAGCCCAACAACTCTGGAGGAACATGAATGTGTGGCTCCGAGCCAAGACGCTTTTACTGCTCAATGGATTATTGTTGTGGCTAAGACTCTTATTTTCTTCTCCCTCAAGAAACAAAAAAAAAAAAGCCGGCTCCATTTTCATTTGGGACCTTCAAACAAGAGTCTCCCTCACATCTCGATGCATGAATATCATTAGAATAAATGTTTGGAGTGGGAGTCGCTCGCATAATGAAGCGAGACAGTTTACAGAGAAAGAGAGAGAGAGAGAGAGAGAGAGAGAGAGAGACAGACAGAGAGAGAGAGAGAGACAGAAAGAAAGAAAAAGAAATAGAGTAAGAAAGAAAGACAGAGACAGAGAGAGAGAGAGAGAGAAAGAAAGAGACAGAAAGACAGAGAGAGAGAGAGGGAGAGAAAGAGAGAGAGAAAGAGAGAGACAGAGACAGAGAGAGAGAGAGAAAGAAAGAAAGAGAGAGAGAGAGACAGAGTCGCTCACATAATGAAGCGAGACAGTTTACAGCCTGAAAACAAGCAACAGCAGCACAAAGCTACACTGAGCCGATAGAAGCAAGATTTTAACTTTTATTTAAGTTGTTTTTTGGGTTTTTTCTTAAATAATAAAAGTAGATTTAAATATTGAGATGCCTTAAACTTGATGAAATGAAACAATTAATGGATAAATAATGTGTGAAATACTTTTTTTTCTTCTTTTTTAAAATCTTTCTATTCCTTTCTCAGTTTTTTTCTTCCTGTCGTCCTCCCTGGTCAAATTGACCCCGTCTGTTTTGACTGTTCCTTCTTTCCTCCCTTCCTTCCTTCCTTCCCTCCTGTCCTTCCTCCCTCCCTCCTTTTCTCTTTCCTCTGTTCCTTATTTCCTTCCTTCCTCCTCCCTCCTATCTTCCTCTTTACCTTTCTCCCTCCCTCCCTCCTTCCTTCTTTACTCCCTTATTTTCTCCCTTCTTCCTCCCTCCTTTCCTTGCTTCTTCCTCCCTCCTTTCCTTGCTTCTTCCTCCCTCCCCTCCCTCCATCTTTTCCTTCCTTCTTCCTCCCTTCCTTCCTCCTTTCCTCCATCCCTTCCTTCCTTCTTCCTCCCTCCTCTCCTTGCGTCTTCCTCCCTCCTTTCCTTCCTTCTTCTTCCTCCCTTCCTTCCTCCTTTCCTTGCGTCTTCCTCCCTCCTTTCCTTCCTCCTCCCTTCCTCCCTCCTTTCCTTCCTTCGTTCCTTGACTTGAGGACAACAGGAGGGTTAAACACATTTTCCAGATCTCCTTGGTATTAAACCTCCAACAGGACTTTTTTTATATCCGTATTTCTTCTCTAATTGTTTCTTACAGACGGAGACAAGGGGCCATTTTTCATATTCATCCCTGTTTTCTATTATTTCCTACGTTATTCAGCCCAGTGTAATTATCATGATAGGAACATTATTGTAGAAGCGGTTGTAAAGGGGGTAATTTTATTATTATTTTTTAAATATATTTGTCCCCATTTGGTTTTAATGTTGGTTCAAGTACTGTGTTTACTGTGTTTACTGTGTTTACTGTGTTTGCAATGCTAATAATTTGAAAGCAAATCATTATTTCATGCAGCACTCTCGTATTTTATGCTCTATTTTAGTCTCTCTCTCCATTTTTCTGTACTTTGTTTGCTTTTTTATTATAATTGAGTTTTTAATTGCATGTTTTAATGTTTAACCATCCCTGTGATATTTGAAATGCATTGTATAAATAAAAGCTGCGTTTTGCTTTGCCTGACTGATTTTGGCTTGTTTTGTTATCTTCATTATAATTTCCCATTTTTATATCATCACTGTATTTGTCCCACAACTCCTGAATTGAGCTCTTTTATTTTAACCCTTAAACAGGCCTTACTAGTTATGTCATTTGCACCTAAAGGAAGGAAGGAAGGAAGGAAAGGAGGGAAGAAGGAAGGAAAGGAGGGAGGAAGGGAAGGAAGGAAGGATGAAGGAAGGAAAGGAAAGGAGGGAAGAAGGGAAGGAAGGGAGGATGAAGGAAGGAAAGGAAGGAAGGAGGGAGGGAGGAAGGATGGAAGGAAGGTAGGAAGGAAAGGAGGGAAGAAGGGAAGGAAAGGAGGGAAGAAGGGAAGGAAGGGAGGAAGAAGGATGGAAAGGAGGGAGGAAGAAGGATGGAAAGGAGGGAGGGAGGGAGGGAGGAAGGAAGGAAGGAAGGAAGGGAGGGAGGAAGGGAGGGAGGGAGGAAGGAAGAACAGATGAAGGAAGGAAGAAAGGAAGGACAGATGAAGGAAGGAAGAAAGGACAGAAGGAGGGAACATTTACCCTAAACAGCTGAACTTAGATCTGAGGAAGGAAGGAAGGAAGCAAGGACAGAGGAAGGATAGAGGAAGGACCCGGGAGGACAACAGGAAGGTTAAAGAGTCTGTATCTCCTGGTGCACGTTGTCTGTTTAAGGGTTAAAGCACTTTACATTTTAATCTTTCATTTGCACTCTATGTCCTTTTAATGATTTTAAAAAGGTAATTATTATTTTATGCTGCAATCTTATATTTAATGCTCTATTCTAGCATTTTATTTCTCTCTTTCTATTTTTCTGTAGTTTGTTTACAAATGTTTATTTTCTTCCTCTGTGGTGTTTTTAGGGTTCGACAGTAACTGCTGTAATGGTGTGACGTCTAATAAGAGCCACAGCTCCTCTCCTCACAGTCACAAGCCCTGCCCCCCCGCCTCCGCCTCCACTCTGCCAGCGTCTGATATCAGCCTCAACGGGAGTCGCAGCCAACTGCCTCTCACCAGGTACTCAACCAAGGACCAAGGAAACCTCAATAACACATTTCAGTTCATTCATAAATACATAAATACAGCCGTGGAGCTAATTTGGTCTCTATCTGAGTCACAATACATTTAATATCAGTCCTCCCGGGTCAAATTGACCCCGTCTGTTTTGACTGTTCCTTCTTTCCTTCCCTCCTTCCTTCTGTACTTCCTCCATCCCCCTTTCTTCCCTCCTTCTTTCCTTCGTCCTTTCTTTCCTTCCTCCCTTCCTCTTTTCCTTTCTCCCTCCCTTCCTTCCTCCCTCCTTTCTTTTTGTCCTTCCTTCCTTTCCTCCCTTCCTTCCTTCTCTCCTTTCTTTCTGTCCTTCCTCCCTTCCTCCCTTCCTTCCTTCTCTCCTTTCTTTCTGTCCTTCCTTCCTTCCTTCCCTCCCTTCCTTATTTCCTCCCTTCCTTCCTTCCTTCCTCCCTCCCTCCTTCCCTCCTTCCTTCCTCCCTCCTTTCCTTCCTTGACTCGAGGACAACAGGAGGGTTAAGGAAATGAACCAATAATTCAAATTACATGTTTTTCTGTTTTATGTAAAGCACATTGAGTTGCCATTGTGTATGAAATGCTCTATATAAATAAAACTGCCTTGCCTTGAATGAAAACAGAGAAAATACAAATCACATCACGATATAACAGCGTTCCTAACAAAGAGAGAAAAAGCATAGTTCAACGGTTCATGCTTCTTTAGTAGAAACTTCAAGTGTCATGGAAGAAGAAGAGGAAGTGCAACAAGCAAAGACTGCTGTTTTTATATTTGTTTGTTGGCTCTTAAATGTAACAGCAGCTATTCTTGGGTATAAAAAGCAGAACTCTCCGCTTCGGTTTTTTTCGTGCAGGAAGCTAATAACAAAAACATTTCTGAGGAGTGAAATGAGTCAAATTGAAATGAGCAGAGTGAGTAATCGTTGCCGTCATCATTAAAAGTGAAGGAAAACAAACCAGACTTCACTTTTATGGGTTTTTTTTTTTTTTTTGTGGTTTTTCCTGAAACATTTTAACTAACCACAAATTTCATTGTTGGGAAATTACCTTTCATTTGAATAAAAGCTGACTCTGGTGAGCTGCAGTTTATTTTAAAACAGGAAGTAGATTTACGACGGCTTGTAAATGTTAATGAGTGCTTGTAAAAAAAAAAAAAAACACACAAATCAGGACGGTGCATTAAATCTATAACGCTGCTCATCAAGTGTTCAGCTCTGATCGGTCGTGTGTGTTTAAAGTATGAAAATATGACA